>NC_134834.1:9769319-9885648 GCF_004210375.1 Tachypleus tridentatus
AAACAGATCAATACAGTAAAACAAAAACACAGAGTATGGTGGTTACATCGTTAACTAAAGACGTAACAGGAGGAAACAGATCAATACAGTAAAAACAAAAACAGAGTATGGTGGTTACATCGTTAACTAAAGACATGTAACAGGAGAAAACAGATCAATACAGTAAAACAAAACAGAGTATGGTGGTTACATCGTTAACTAAAAAGTAACAGGAGGAAACAGATCAATACAGTAAAACAAAAACAGAGTATGGTGGTTACATCGTTAACTAAAGAAGTAACAGGAGGAAACAGATCAATACAGTAAAACAAAAACAGAGTATGGTGGTTACATCGTTAACTAAAGAAGTAACAGGAGAAAACAGATCAATACAGTAAAACAAAAACAGAGTATGGTGGTTACATCGTTAACTAAAGACGTAACAGGGGAAAACAGATCAATACAGTAAAACAAAAACAGAGTATGGTGGTTACATCGTTAACTAAAGAAGTAACAGGGGGAAACAGATCAATACAGTAATACATAAATCAGAGTAAGGTGGTTACATCGTTAACTAAAGAAGTAACAGAGAGAAACAGATCATTACAGTAATACATAAAACAGGGTATGGTGGTCACATCGCTATTTAAATAATAGAAGTCTATATATCTTATTAAGAATGAGGATAAGATGATATAATGATGATATGGTTAATTGACTGTTCAGTTTCCAAAAGTGTGAAGATTGTGTTGTCAACAGAAGTAACACACTTGGACATTGTAATTAGATCATCTAGTTGGATCAACACTTTGCTATAATCGTAAAGCACACTGAATGAAATATTGGAAGAAGATAATTTATTTTCTGGCTCACTGTATGCACTAAATCCAATATTTTTAGCACAGTGAAATACTTAAGTGTTAGCAGCACATAAAATTAATGCCGACCATATAACTCATGCCGACCCAATATTTTAAAACCCTTATGATGGTAATTGTGTTACAGAAAATAGTTAGCTGAGACAACCCCCCCCCCAAAAAAAAAAATATATATATTCCACTGTGCCAAAACACGTCGGTTTCTTTTTTGCTCTTACGATAGATAAAAATGTACCCACACAAACAAACCATATATATATCTGATTTGCTACAAACAAAAAACAAACCCAAATAGAAATAAAAAAACGCTTCACTAATCGAGAGGATCCCCCGGGTACACGCGAGATATAAAATGTGCCCTTAGTTTTGGTGAAAACCTGGGGGTCCTTTCGATCATTGCAACTTCTTTCATTTTTGTTTCGGCTTGTTTTGTTTTTTTGTAACAAATTGTCATTAGTCAGAGGTTTATATTTACTGTCTTCAAACAGTTCTTCCTTTTGATTTGGTTTTATTAACTTTACTGTTGGGTATTATATATATACACATATACATATTGCTGACTGTCAACTGTATGACATCGATAGTTAAACTATATCAGGAATATCGGAGGTTATTGTAAGTATACTTAACTACAACAATAACAAAAAATGAGAATTCTTCTGACGGTTAAAGTCTGATGCTGATAGGAGAAACTGAGGTGAACACAACAAAACTTACTAAGTGAACTGTCTCAGTCTACTGTCTGAGTTGTTCTGTGGTGAAGGAGGGTAGACGGTAACTTGTGGAGTATCCCAACTCCTTGTATGCAACACTCCCATTTCGTTTTCTAGTTCATCCTTTGTCCGCTACGATTAATACAGTAAATTAAATACAAACACAGAGACTATGTCCATAAATACATACAAAAGTTCTGTTAACATAGCTTGGACGTATTATTTTACACTTTATTACATGGTTATAATTAAGATTATAATTGTGTGTTATTAAGTCACTTGGTTCGGTTGTGCTGGGCTATAAACTAAAAGATCCGAGTTTCGAGCTTTGATAAGTAGGTAATCGCAATTCGATTTTTCAGGGAAGAGGGCGTTATATGTATGTATTTATATATTTTCTTACAGCAAAGCCGCATCAGTTATTCGCTGTATCTACCGAGAGAAACTGAACCTCTGATTTTAGCATTGTAAATATAAAGACTCACCCACGTCCCATTAGAAAAAAAGAAGGTGTTATGACTATTACAGTAAATTCCGTTAAGATGAAATATATAGAACGCAGGTGCTGCCGATTGACCACCCTCCCTGTGATCCACAGTTCGATATTAAGGATGGTCGTGTCTCCAACCTGGATGTTTAGCCTACACAAAGCATTCAGCTCGATATATTAATATTAATACAAAGTCGTTTAACATTTAAGATTGTAAGTGGTTATTCTATAAGTTCATAAATTATAACATTTATATTGTTTTATAAAACTATAGACAAAATTACCCGCGCGTGTTTTAAAGCGTTTAAATCTTTATTCTAAGTAACCATGGTAACCGACCTCCTTGTCTTCTTCCTCCTCAGCGGCAGTGAGTTCTTGAGCATTGGCCAGGTTGTCAACAGCGATAGCAAGAAATACGTTTAGAAGGGTGTCTATAGTTTAGTAAGAAAACATACCGAATTCATCTATATAAATAAAACACAAAAATATGCGTCTGTCTGTTTGTCCGTTATCTAACTACTCCTAGGTCGCTGGGTCAATTTTAACCAAATTTTGTAGGATAATAGTTTGGAACAAGGGAAATGTTATTGGAATTCAAGATCCCTCTATTCTCAGTATTGATGTTATTAAGAATTTATTGTTTTTGATGTAAGCTAACGTTATCTACATCTATAGATGGGTGTCATGTCCTTAAACCAAATATAAAATAACTTTACTAACTTTTCTATATAACAACATACATACAGTGTGGGAAAGGCACACAAATGTCTTATATATCTCAGAAAGTGCAGTAGCACCTTCTATGGAATAATACAATACTACAAATGGCCGACACTATTGTAAACACTACACAAACTCAACTGAAGCTTTTTCTCCAAGAGCTACAATCAGCCATATCTGAAGATCCTACTTTGACTTGTGATATTTCAACTTCGGCCCGTGAAACACAGTAAGCCATATCTGGAGATCCTACTTTGACCTGTGATATTTCAACTTCGGCCCGTGAAACACAGTAGACAGACATTAAGAGATGGGCATTAAAATGAGGTAATAGAAAGCATCCCTACCGCCATTACTTTTGTCACTACCTCTTCCTATAAAGCCACCTAACCATCTCACAGCGTGTACATGTTTTAAGTACATACATATTGGGTTATTAAAGCTTTTAGAAAACATTTGGTGAGGTAATAATGAATAATGTAACATATTTTTTAAGGTCATAATTTGGACAAAGGACGAGTACCTCAGTTTGTTTGATATAAAGAAAATAAGATGAAGAAACGTGTAACTAAATAAACGTGACACATGCACGTGAACAAGTTCACACCGTAAAGGTTGTACTATCAGGCCCAGCAGTGCCTTAACCCTTGTAAAGTCTAGTATGGAGAAACAGATCTCGTTGCAACTGGATATAGTGTGGTTGGTGCACTTTCATGCACGGCCCTGCACGGCCAGGTGGGTTAGAGCGTTCGATTCGTAATCTGAGGGTCGCGAGTTCGAATCCCCGTCACGCCAAACATGCTCGCCCTTTCAGCCGTAGGAGCGTTATAATGTGACAGTCAATCCCACTATTCGTTGGTGAAAGAGCAGCCCAAGAGTTGGCGGTGGGCGGTGATGACTAGCTGTCTTCCCTCTACTCTTACACTGCTAAATTAGGGACGGCTAGCGCAGATAGCCCTTGGGTAGCTTTGTGCAAAATTTAAACAAAGAAACAAACTTTCATGCACAAGTTCTTATTAATAATAAATTGAAAAATAAAGATATCAGAGAAAGTAGGGGCAGTGCTTTGTACACAAATATACACATATTTATTAAGGGAAAAAAAGAAACACTAGGGGCCAACAAATGCTTCATCACGCATTACGTTGTGAACAGACTTCAGATAAAGGATACAATTTCCAAAGAGAACAAGGACAATGAAGTACAAACAATAGATCATTCCTCCATGAATCCCTCCCTGGGATTCGATTCCTCTATACATAACTTCATTCCAGTCTTCGCCAGTAAGGATCTACAGGTGGAAACACAGTAAACCCCGAACAAAATTATAACAAGAAATTACAAAGATTATTTTTGGAAAATAAAAACAATAGCGATTCGTAGACGACTGAGACGACGGTTGCTAGTTGTTTGTTTTAATACTTTATATCAATAGATTTTTAATTTTTGTGGTGACCGTTAGGGTGCAGATCTCAATTCATAATTTCACAAAAATATGCCAATTGTGATAAACGACTGTATTGAAACAATTCTTAGAAAGCCAACACACACTTCCTTTATATCAAATTGTCGTCGAAACGAACAACATAAAACTAAAATGCTCCGAAAAAGTCTTAAGTCAAGTATTTGAATCAAAATAACGAAGTATTAGAAGAAATTTTAATGTAGGCTTAGGTGAAATATTTTGAATCAGAACTATGGAGTTTCAACAGAAACTTTAAAGTTAGGCTTAACTGAAATATTTCAACTCGAACTTGGCTTAGGTGAAATATTTTGAATCACAATTATGGAGTTTCAACAGAAACTTTAAAGTTAGGCTTAACTGAAATATTTCAACTCGAACTTGGCTTAGGTGAAATATTTTGAATCACAACTATGGAGTTTCAACAGAAACTTTAAAGTTAGGCTTAACTGAAATATTTCAACTCGAACTTGGCTCAGGTGAAATATTTTGAATCACAATTATGGAGTTTCAGCAGAAACTTTAAAGTTAGGCTTAACTGAAATATTTCAACTCGAACTTGAAGTTAACAGAAAACATTCTTACAAAACACTACACAGCTGTTAAAATCTTAACAAACATCTTCTAACAGCAGTAGACTAAAAAACAACAAATCTAAACAAAAACTTATCAATTACTATCAGCAAGCCTTACTTGAAATACAGTGAGAAGGGCTATAGGAAAGGTGTTGAAGTTGGCGGATGGGGTTCCATCAGGAAAGTTGAAACTGAAAAGATATGTACATCACACACAAACGGACAACCCAGAACAGACCAGCAAACAAAACATCTATTTATTTCAAGAGACAGTTACAATATTCCATTATAAATCAATAACTTAAAATGAAAATTCATCGATATTTGTTATTTATGTGTCACCGATGTTTGTTTGTTTTTTGAGTTTCGTGTAAAGCTACACAAGGGCTGTCTGCGCTAGCCGTCCCTAATTTAGCAGTATAAGAGTAGAGGGAAGGCAAGTAATTATCACCACACACCGCCAACTCTTGAGCTACTCTTTTACCAACGAATAGAGAGATTGAATGTGACATTATAACGCCCCCACAGCTGAAAGAGCGAGCGTGTTTGGTGCGACAGGGATTCGAACCCACGACCTTAAAACACAAGTCGAACGCTTTAACCCACCTGGCCGTGCGGGGCCTTCTGATGTTAATAAGCAATTATTATTCCTATAATTTCTGTATGCACGTGCAGAAGTGATAATATAAAGAATACCTCTATGAAGTAAGTGCTTAACCAGAAATTTATTTTACGAACTGTATTTCTGTATACTAACACACACGCTATTTTCAAAATTTTCTTATTAGGGTAAAGAAACAAGGGGAAATAATTTTTATTTAATATCTTAATTTTCGCTTTGATTAGTATTGAATAGTTTGCAATATTAGGTACGTCATGGTGTTGAAATTAGTCAACATTGTAACACCAATGGCAGTAAAAAAAGTGTGTGTATTTTGAGGACTTCACGAGAGTGCAGTTTGCTCTCCTTACGATCGCTGGACATTTTTTTTACGATAGTAAATAAGTAAAAACTAACATCAGGAAAATAAAAATGATTTCTTTGTTTGGAGCTAAGCACAAAGCAACACAACCGAATATCTGCCCACCACGGGTATTGAAATTCGTTCTAGCGTTGTAAGTCGATAGACATATCTCTGTGTCACTCGCGGGCAATGAAATGCGAGCTTGTAACTTAAAATGGCGTTTGTAATAGGACTTGAATATTTCATAATAGATGGCGCCTTATTTGATTGGATGAAATTAATGAATTTCATTGATTAAAACAGGATAATAAATACAAACATAGTATTACTTATTTAATAGCAAATTTTGGCAAATTTCGAGCAGGTTAAAAAAACACAATAAACTCCCATTAGAATATCAAAATTCTGCTTTATAGATAAATTAATCGACCAGGAAAGTGTACACAACACTTTTATATATCATGTTAATCTATCATGTACTGATAACATGCTTTTGTATTATTTTCAAATATTCTTTAAAACGAATGTACAAAAATTTTAAAGATATTTTCTTCATTTTCGTAGGGCTTAGCATGGCCAGGTGGATAAGGCACTCAACTCGTAATCCGATGGTCACAGGATCGAATCCCTGTAACAACCAAACATTCTCGCCCTTTCAGCCGTGGTGGCGTTATAATTTAACGGTCAATCCCACTATTCGTTGGTAAAAGAGTAGCCCAAGAGTTGGCGGTCGGTAGTGATGACTAGCTGCCTTCCCTCTAGTCTTACACTGCCAAATTAGGGAGCGGCTAGCGCAGATAGCTCTCGTGTAGCTTTGCGGGAAATTCAAAAACAAACAATCATTTTCCTATATAAGACGAAGTCATCCAAAACATGGTTTATCTTTGAGAATGAATGAAGATAATGTAATTCAATGACTTAACTGGTAAAACGAATCTGAAACAACAACTTACGCCCCTCCAAAGAGTTGCATCCCTAGGAGGGCAAAGATAAGGATGAAGAGAAACAGCAAGAAGAGAAGACTGATGATGGACCGCATGCTACTGAGGAGAGATATCACCAGGTTACGAAGAGATGACCAGTATCTGTTGTCATGGAGAGAACAGATTGTTAAAACTGAAAAAAGTATCACAGCAAAGAATAAAACTTTAGTGTAATTATCTGTGAAGAGCAGACCAGACTGTGTTTGAACAGAAGGAAAATATCGAATTACTGTAAATAAATTATAATTACATTTATATACCTTCAAAGGAAATATAGTTTTTATAATTTACAGTATCAAAGTAACAAATAACTGTTTGTTTGTCATTGAATTTTCTCGTAAAGCTACACGAGGGCTATCTGCGCTAGCAGTCCCTAATTTAGCAGTGTACGACTAGAGGTAAGACAGCTAGTCATTACCGTTCGAATCCCCTTGACACCAAACGTGCTCGCCCTTTCAGCCGTGGGGGGCGTTATAATGTGACGGTCAATCCCACTATTCGTTGGTAAAAGAGTAGTTCAAGAATTGGCAGAGGTTGGTAATGACTAACTACCTTCCCTCTAGTCTTACACTGCTAAATTAGGGACGGCTAGCGCAGATAGCCCTCGTGTAGCTTTGCACGAAATTGAAACACAAACAAATCCAACGTATTTACCTACAACTGCCTCAACAGCAAAGATAATTTGTTGTCCCTGTGTGTGTATTTTTACAGATATTATAATTAATAAGTTAACTAATACTCGTATAAAGAACACTGAAGGATATTTTGTACTCTCTGTTTCCAAGGGATATTTAATCTTTCAAATCACTGGTCAAGGATGTGTTAAGCGACCTCTATAGAAGTGGGTATCAATTTCTACCCACGAACACAGTATAATAAAGGCAACAATTATCGAACTTACGTAATTTATTTTTCCTTTAAGACTGTCCTAAAATTTCATTTGTGGTTAAATGGAAACTTACTTGGTAACTTTGAATATCCTAAGTAACCGTAGTGCTCTCAGTACAGAAAAACCAAAGGATCCTTCTCGAACACTAGACCAAACAACCTCAAATATGCTACCAGCAATGACCTAAAAAAACAGATGGAGGCCTCATTAGTTCTCTACAAGACTCTTTTCCAATATAAAACGAACCCGAAACTTGTTTTTTGTTTTCCAGCTTTGAAACAAGTAAGGTCAAAGTAACTACAACGTGTTTTTACGTACAATTTGTCATGAAAAAACGTCACATGACATCATATGATGGTATCTTATGTTATACGGTACTTACTACACAGTCAAACTTATTGAAGGAGGATTCGAAATAGATCCGGGGGCCTAAGGCGTACATCTTCAAAAGCATTTCAAAGATGAAGAGACCAAGAAAAACAAATTCTGCCCAATCTGAAAAAAACAAACAAATAAAATCAATAATTGTGGTTATTAAAACGATAAATTTCATTGTTACAGTTCGAAAGACAGAGAAATAAAAAATATCACATGTTTTTAATGTGATTTAAATATATAATAATTAAAAGGATTATGCGTTGGTTAACTATATTCGTGATATAAAAAGTTTAGGCTTACATCAACGAGAAAGTTTAGGCTTATACCTACGAGAAAGTTTAGGCTTACACCAACGAGAAAGTTTAGGCTTACATCAACGAGAAAGTTTAGGCTTACATCAACGAGAAAGTTTAGGCTTACATCAACGAGAAAGTTTAGGCTTACATCAACGAAAACGTTCAGGTTTATATAAATGAGTAAATTGAAGCTTACATCAACGAGAAAGTTTAGGCTTACACCAACGAGAAAGTTTAGGCTTACATCAACGAGAAAGCTTAGGCTTAGCTCAAAGATCACTTGATGCTTTGTACAAGTTGATTACAGTCAAACTTTTGATTTTTGTTTTATGAAGCCACACAGGTATACTTGATACAAAAAATGTTTTTTTTTTCTTCCATTACAAGACTATTCTTTCAACTAAACAAATTATGATACCTCGTACTGTACAAATAACGTGTATACTTACATAAAAGATTGTCAGCCATTTTGGCTGGTTGTAGTGCTCAATGGCTACACAAACAGTGTTAAGAAACACCAGTACAATCACAAACCAATAGAATACTTGTGTTTTACAAGGTGACGAATAAAAAACCTGCAAACAAACGAAACAAAATTAGCTATGATAATATGTCAAACAATGTCATTATATTTAGCTGTTTCAAATAGCTGAACCAATTACGTCAATTAACATTAAGCTTGTCTATTGTTGTTGTGAATTGAGAGGAAAAATACTTGTTGGACTGGTTAATTTTTCTCTGCTGAATTGAACAAAATAGGCATCTATTACTTCGTTACACAAGCACAACAAAAACAAAGGAATACATAAACACACACACAAAAAACAACCAAGCTTCTTGAAATAAACAACTGTTTCCCGAACTGTGATGAGAAAACCAGACAAAATAATTAATTGTTATATCGCGTGATAAGAGCCAATAAATTGTCACCAACATCTATGGACATTATGAGAGTTTCAGAGTTCGTCTTGATTTTCATATATTTAAAATAGGTACTTCGATAATTTTGTTTAACATTGTACAAATAAAGACGTTTCACGTGTTCACGTATTAAAAGTATCACATTCTTGAATATGCTTTCATGCCACACAACAAACATAACGATCTTCGTTACTAGGTTACAGAGGGTCAGTAAGGAAAACATAAAAAGTAATTTTGGGACGTACTTAAACCTCATAGTCCCCGCTGGTACAGCGGTAAGTCTAGTAATTTACAACGCTAAAATCAGGGGTTCGATTCTCCTCGGTGGGCGCAGCAGATAGCCCAATGTGGCTTTGCTATAAGAAAACACACAAGTCTCATAGAGACAACTTTCGTGTGTTAACAATGTTCCTATTGGATAAAACTGAAATTACGACCAACTCCAGAAAAACAACGTATTCATTGACGATTCGGTGTTTCACCTTTTACTAGGATACTTTTCACTTCTATCATAAAACACCCCCAATTTCAAAGTACTCTAGTGAAGTGTGAAACGCCGAAACATTTTTTTGGAATTAGGTGAAAAGCCGAAACGGCATTTCTAGAGTGATTTGTAATTAACATATTACTTGAAAATTGCATGGTACATTTCATCATTTCTGAGATAATAAGGTTAATATATTCAAACTTATAATTTAAATATAAAACTTGCAAGTTAATAAGAGAAAAAGGTTTTACTGGAGAACGTATAACTGTTAGAGGAGTAATTGAAAAGTTATTATACTGATACATATTTGATATTTAAACTGTGCCTTAAAATTAAATGAAAAATGAACATAGTAAATACACTTTTCAAGATTTCTGTGGTAGGATATGGCGTAAAATAAGTGACAGCGTACTATTATTGATGCTTGGAAACAAATGTTTATTTGCACGGCGTTTCGGATGGAACGCCTTCCTCAGGAGCATTACGTCATGTTTCGGACGAACATGAAATTATATACAAACTTGGTTACCTAACAACCAACAGTACGAACGAAAGGTATTCTTTCTTATATTAGGTCGTTTCGTATGAAATGGTTGAAATGGTCAGACACAGTAACTTGACCGTATGCTGTTTAGTACTGACAAGAGTCCTGTACTTTTCATATGTCTGTCATGACAAGCTATATTATACTTGTTTTGAACCCTATACAAGATGATGTCTTCAAAATAATTGAAACCACTTTTCTGTAAGAGTTCAAATTGAGGAAACTGTAGCTGAGGCCACTAAAAACATCCATCTAACGTTTGGACAGGAGACGACTTCTAAACGGACTATTCTGTGTTGGTTCCAGAAATTTTGCTTTGGCGATATGAACCTCGAGAAAAGTCTCGAGCTGCTGTGAATGAAGAAAGATTCATAGCTATTGTGTAAAACAACCCACGATAGTTCAAGCACGTGCAGAAGATGAATGAAGAAAGATTCATAGCTATTGTGTAAAACAACCCACGATAGTTCAAGCACGTGCAGAAGACTTACAAGTTTCCAGTTCAACTGTTTATCGTCACGTGGCTACAAATGAAAAGGTTATAAAACGGTTGCACACGTGTACCGTACGAATTGACGGAAGGGCAGAAACTGGTTAGGAAGAAGAGGGAGTCATTTTTTAAGCGAATCGTTACCTGCGACAAGAAGTGGATCCTATACGACAACCAGAAGAGATCAGGACAAAGGTTAAATGCAGGTGAATCTTCAAGACTTGCCTCAAAACCGCATTTGCACCCAAAAAAATGTTATGGTGACACTATGGCGGTCTGCAGAAGAAATTATCCATTATTCTTTTCTGCAGCCAGGTGAAACATTTACAGCACAATCTTAGTGCCAACAAACTGATATAATGCATTACAAATTAACAACCAAAGAGCCATCATTGGTAAATGGACCGATTCTGCTGAAAGATAACTCCAGATCCCATACCTCGCAAATCACCATTTCAAATTTGAGAGAATTGGAATATGAAATTTTAAAGCATCCACCAAACTAACCCCACCTATCTCCAACTGATTATTACTTTTTTATTTTAAAGCATCCACCAAACTAACCCCACCTATCTCCAACTGATTATTACTTTTTTATTTTAAAGCATCCACCAAACTAACCCCACCTATCTCCAACTGATTATTACTTTTTTATTTTAAAGCATCCACCAAACTAACCCCACCTATCTCCAACTAATTATTACTTTTTTATTTTAAAGCATCCACCAAACTAACCCCACCTATTCCAACTAATTATTACTTTTTTTATTTTAAAGCATCCACCAAACTAACCCCACCTATCTCCAACTAATTATTACTTTTTTATTTTAAAGCATCCACCAAACTAACCCCACCTATCTCCAACTAATTATTACTTTTTTATTTTAAAGCATCCACCAAACTAACCCCACCTATCTCCAACTAATTATTACTTTTTTATTTTAAAGCATCCACCAAACTAACCCCACCTATCTCCAACTGATTATTACTTTTTTATTTTAAAGCATCCACCAAACTAACCCCACCTATCTCCAACTGATTATTACTTTTTTTATTTTAAAGCATCCACCAAACTAACCCCACCTATCTCCAACTAATTATTACTTTTTTTATTTTAAAGCATCCACCAAACTAACCCCACCTATCTCCAACTGATTATTACTTTTTTATTTTAAAGCATCCACCAAACTAACCCCACCTATCTCCAACTGATTATTACTTTTTTATTTTAAAGCATCCACCAAACTAACCCCACCTATCTCCAACTAATTATTACTTTTTTAGGCACTTGGAGCTGTTTTGCCGGAACAAAACATAGGCTCAGGAGACTATTGTCGAAGCCTTTGATGAGTTTGTCTCCAAAAGAACAGAGTTGTATAGAGACGGGATATTTTTATTGGAGAAATGGAGAAAACCATTGCAGCAAATGGACCATATTTTGACTAATAAAACTGTTGTTTGTTAAAAATGTGGCGGATTAATTTTTATCTGTACAATCGGCCATTTTATATGAAACGAACTAATAGTTTAAACCGACACAAATTTTAACCTTTATTCGATTACTTGTTTCGTAAAAAAACTAAAACATTTACTTCAGTTTTGACTTTCGTTACCAAACTAGTTTATATACACGTGCATACAGAGGATGCAGCTATAACATTAACCTAATGTAGATCAATTTTATTTTTAATTAATAAATTTCAGAGGGCGTTTAAAGCCGATTGTTTGTATAGTGTTGCCACAGTAACGTGTTTATACAGTGTTCCCATGGTAACTTGTATTGTTGTTCGGCTATAACTTAACATATCATAATTACTATAAAAATTATTTAGATTTTTTTTCAGAGTGTTTATAAAACGTAAATTAAGATCTTGCCCTACTTGTTCGTTTATTATTTCGCTGTTTTTATTTTTTTTATTATCCCTCAGGTAACAAAAATGTTTTCTGTACGTGTATTCTGATAACTGTTGAGTTATTCGGTGGAACTGAACTGCTGTTTCGTTCTGTTTTATGATGTTTATGCACCTGTGTAAGGATGTATCGTCTGAAAAGTACGATACCAAACTAACCCAGTATTAGTTTTACAAATTATAGGTTTTTATAGTAAGTAAGAATATTCCTAAAACAAATACAACGGTTTGATCATTCTGAAACTAATACGGTTATTCTAAAGTACCTAAGTTTAAAATATATAAGTTATAATACAACATTTATAACCAGTAAGTAAACTCAAAACAAAACTGTTAAGCCTACAAACTTTGATGAATAATATGTACTTTAAATATAACATAAGATCAAGAAATAAGAGAAACAGAACTAGTCAAGTGGACTTTTTAGGTCCACTTGATTGAAGTTTTGAGTGCGTATTTTGTGCCTATACTGTGTCGACACTTCAAAATGTGTAATATAAAAGTACATTGAACAGGCGTTAAACTGCTCGAGCATAAAACACATGTAATCTTTTCCTCTGGTCGACACAACTTTATAAGTTGTTTTATTATAACAGGATCATAAAACACATGTAATCTTTTCCTCTGGTCGACACAACTTTATAAGTTGTTTTATTATAATAGGATCACAAAACACATGTAATCTTCTCCTCTGGTCGACACAACTTTATAAGTTGTTTTATTATAACAGGATCACAAAACACATGTAATCTTTTCCTCTGGTCCACACAACTTTATAAGTTGTTTTATTATAATAGGATCACAAAACACATGTAATCTTTTCCTCTGGTCCACACAACTTTATAAGTTGTTTTATTATAATAGGATCACAAAACACATGTAATCTTTTCCTCTGGTCGACACAATTTTATAAGTTGTTTTATTATAATAGGATCACAAAACACATGTAATCTTTTCCTCTGGTCGACACAACTTTATAAGTTGTTTTATTATAATAGGATCACAAAACACATGTAATCTTTTCCTCTGGTCCACACAACTTTATAAGTTGTTTTATTATAATAGGATCACAAAACACATGTAATCTTTTCCTCTGGTCGACACAACTTTATAAGTTGTTTTATTATAATAGGATCACAAAACACATGTAATCTTTTCCTCTGGTCGACACAACTTTATAAGTTGTTTTATTATAACAGGATCACAAAACACATGTAATCTTTTCCTCTGGTCGACACAATTTTATAAGTTGTTTTATTATAATAGGATCACAAAACACATGTAATCTTTTCCTCTGGTCGACACAACTTTATAAGTTGTTTTATTATAATAGGATCACAAAACACATGTAATCTTTTCCTCTGGTCCACACAACTTTATAAGTTGTTTTATTATAATAGGATCACAAAACACATGTAATCTTTTCCTCTGGTCGACACAACTTTATAAGTTGTTTTATTATAATAGGATCACAAAACACATGTAATCTTTTCCTCTGGTCCACACAACTTTATAAGTTGTTTTATTATAACAGGATCACAAAACACATGTAATCTTTTCCTCTGGTCGACACAACTTTATAAGTTGTTTTATTATAACAGGATCACAAAACACATGTAATCTTTTCCTCTGGTCCACACAACTTTATAAGTTGTTTTATTATAACAGGATCACAAAACACATGTAATCTTTTCCTCTGGTCGACACAACTTTATAAGTTGTTTTATTATAACAGGATCACAAAACACATGTAATCTTTTCTTCCTCTGGTCGACACAATTTTATAAGTTGTTTTATTATAATAGGATCACAAAACACATGTAATCTTTTCTTCCTCTGGTCGACACAATTTTATAAGTTGTTTTATTATAATAGGATCACAAAACACATGTAATCTTTTCCTCTGGTCGACACAATTTTATAAGTTGTTTTATTATAATAGGATCACAAAACACATGTAATCTTTTCCTCTGGTCCACACAACTTTATAAGTTGTTTTATTATAATAGGATCACAAAACACATGTAATCTTTTCCTCTGGTCGACACAATTTTATAAGTTGTTTTATTATAATAGGATCACAAAACACATGTAATCTTTTCCTCTGGTCGACACAATTTTATAAGTTGTTTTATTATAATAGGATCACAAAACACATGTAATCTTTTCCTCTGGTCGACACAACTTTATAAGTTGTTTTATTATAGCAGGATCACAAAACACATGTAATCTTTTCTTCCTCTGGTCGACACAATTTTATAAGTTGTTTTATTATAACAGGATCCCAGTTTTTCCTACTAAATTAAAATTCCCACATGAACATTAATCTTAATGAGTATGTTTTTTTCTTTGTACAAAGCAACCTTCGTATTACTTGAAATGGGAAAACACGTAGAAAACGATTCTAATATTCAGCAAAATACAAAAACCTATTGACCAAAACAGGAATATTTAAGACTATTATTGTAATCTGTTTCGTGCATGTCCGATTCAAAGGTTCAAATTTATTAAATGAATATTTCAACGCTATATCTGAGAGTACACTTGTTAGTGGCTCACCGGTATGTCTCCATACTTACGACACTAAAACTCGGGTTTCGATACCCGTGATGTCCACAGCATATATATCCCATTCTATAATTTTGTGTTGAACCACAACTAAACCTAACCAATCTTGCGGTACAGTGGAGGAACGTGAATCATTTGTGAGACTATAAATATTTGTAACAATAAATAACTTAATATTTATTCGACAGAATAGAACCCCCCCCAAAAAAAAAACAGGGAAAACAACTGTATGTTTAACTTTTATTTCTTCATATCTGTAATTATTGAGTTTCATCACCTATCGACAGTTTCAAGTATTAAGTTTAATTTGTTTATTTGTTTTAGTAAAAAATTAAACAGTTAGCTATTTGGTCTGTATTCACCGCGGGTTTGGAGTCCTAAGTTCTACAGTGAAACACCAGTTAATCGTAGGAGGACAAACTTGTACTTCCTAAGATATGACCAGCTAATCATGTTCAAGAATTTTTACGTTGTTGAAGTGAGACATATCGTAAAGTAGAACATTAGAGCTCAAACAAAAGTTACTGATTGTGATACCTCGTTCGTATTAAATACTTTAAGCCTAAATGAGTGCTTACAATGTTGTAGAATATAAAACTCGTACCTTATTCGTTTCTCTGCTCTCCAAAACGACTTGCACGCCCCCTTGTCGATGATTTTTGTCTTCAAATAAGAACGTGTTGTGAAACCTAAATAGATTAAAATAGGTCAGTGAGACAGCATTAAGTATGCCAGAAAGTTCGACTTTTGGTCAGTCTTTTTTATTTTTTACTGTATGAGAAACTCTTGTAATGACCAAAAAAATATACTCCAATAAGAAATAAAGAAATAAATGTTAAGCCTATTTTTATGATTTTTAAATCCTATTTTTATAATCCTAAATAATTATGCTTTGGCTTTAAACATTATATATTTCCAATTACAATAGTTGCAGTTATTAACAGTAATAAAAATCAAATAGTAACAGTGATGTCATATTTTGTTTTATATCTAAGGTTTCTTGTGAAGGGAAAAAATTTACCGAGAAATTCACTTGATCTGAAATCAGTAAAGCCGAGTTTTACTTTGGATGTTTTAAATCTTATAAATTTGGGTCACTGACCTCTGTTTGTGTCATTAGTTGTGAAGCATAGAAATACACAATAAGTTATTTTAGTGTTATATCATTATTTTAGTTTGTAAGCTCTCAAACTTTCAGCTGAGCCACTGTGTGTATGTTTGTTCCGATATTTAAATAAGACATTCTCAACAATTTCTTGGTATTTCTGGCAGAGAAAAGTAACTAAGACATCAAAATGGAAAATAAGACAGTTTAGAAAGACGTCTTGATATAAACAACCTTACACCAAATGTTTGTTTCTCGTTAACTGGACATTCAAAGTTTCGGTTTGTAGTTTAGTGGAACGCTTCTGAAGTAGCTATGAAGCGAAACGTTGAATGTTCAAGTTATATTTGAACCCATTCGTAGCTTTGTACTTTCAGTTTCGGTTTGTGGTTTAGTGGATCGCTTCTGAATAAGCTATGAAGCGAAACGTTGAATGTTCAAGTTATATTTGAACTCATTAGTAGCTTTGTACTTTCAGTTTCGGTTTGTGGTTTAGTGGAACGCTTCTGAAGTAGCTATGAAGCGAAACGTTGAATGTCCAAGTTATATTTGAACTCATTCGTAGCTTTGTAGTTTCAGTTTCGGTTTGTGGTTTAGTGGAACGCTTCTGAGGAAGCTATGAAGCGAAACGTTGAGTGTCCAGTTAACGAAAAACAAATGATTGGTGTTGTGAGGTTGTTTATTTCCAAGTATTAAAAAGTCTTTCATACACGAATGTGCACTACAGAAACTAAACAACGAGACTAGGAAGACATTGGAATCCACAGTCCGAAAATAGGACTTACCAGTAGCGAAAGTCCTAACTTTCCATAATATTATAAGTATGATGTTGTTAGTTACTGATGAGGGATGGTGCTCCATGAAACGAGGATAACTCAGAGACAAGTGGAGAATCAAAAATATTTGATGTGCAAGAGAAATATAGTAAAATGTAAGTGATGTTTCAAAATAATATAATAGCACGTAAGTGATATTTCTAAACAAAGACAATTATTAATACGTGTATTGACATCAGAATAAGTAATTATTCTTATAACTCCAACACGTGATTCATTTCCACGAAGTTTTTCTAGCATATTGTGATTATTTAATAATTTCCAAAATCACATGTTTTTAAGGTATGTACTTTAAATAACCTAACCAAAATAACCAGTGATTTTAAACACCAATTGATCACGTTCTCAGTAGAGGGCAACACAAGCGTATTGCACTGACAGTACTACTAGCAGCCAAAAAAAGCTCAAAAATAAAAATAAGTTATCAAAATTACATTTTCACCAAACATCACAAAGTTTGATACTGATCTGATGCAGACCAACACATCACAAAGTTTGATACTGATCTGATGTAGACCAACACATCACAAAGTTTGATACTGATTTGATACAGACCAATAAATCACAAATTTTGATACTGATCTGATACAGTCCAATACATCACAAAGTTTGATACTGATTTGATACAGACCAATAAATCACAAATTTTGATACTGATCTGATGTAGACCAACACATCACAAAGTTTGATACTGATCTGATGCAGACCAACACATCACAAAGTTTGATACTGATCTGATGCAGACCAACACATCACAAAGTTTGATACTGATCTGATGTAGACCAACACATCACAAAGTTTGATACTGATTTGATACAGACCAATAAATCACAAATTTTGATACTGATCTGATACAGACCAATAAATCACAAATTTTGATAATGATGCGATGAAGACCAATACATCACAAAGTTTGATACTAATCTGATGCAGACCAACACACCACAAAGTTTGATACTGATCTGATGTAGACCAACACATCACAAAGTTTGATACTGATCTGATACAGTCAAATACATCACAAAGTTTGATACTGATTTGATACAGACCAACACATCACAAAGTTTGATACTGATCTGATGCAGACCAATAAATCACAAAGTTTGATACTGATCTGATGCAGACCAACACATCACAAAGTTTGATACTGGTCTGATGTAGACCAACACATCACAAAGTTTGATACTGATCTGATGTAGACCAACACATCACAAAGTTTGATACTGATTTGATACAGACCAATAAATCACAAATTTTGATAATGATGCGATGAAGACCAATACACCACAAAGTTTGATACTGATCTGATGCAGACCAACACATCACAAAGTTTGATACTGATCTGATGTAGACCAACACATCACAAAGTTTGATACTGATCTGATGTAGACCAACACATCACAAAGTTTGATACTGATCTGATACAGTCCAATACATCACAAAGTTTGATACTGATTTGATACAGACCAATAAATCACAAATTTTGATAATGATGCGATGAAGACCAATACATCACAAAGTTTGATACTAATCTGATGCAGACCAACACACCACAAAGTTTGATACTGATCTGATGTAGACCAACACATCACAAAGTTTGATACTGATCTGATACAGACCAATAAATCACAAAGTTTGATACTGATCTGATGCAGACCAACACATCACAAAGTTTGATACTGGTCTGATGTAGACCAACACATCACAAAGTTTGATACTGATCTGATGTAGACCAACACATCACAAAGTTTGATACTGATTTGATACAGACCAATAAATCACAAATTTTGATAATGATGCGATGAAGACCAATACACCACAAAGTTTGATACTGATCTGATGCAGACCAACACATCACAAAGTTTGATACTGATCTGATGTAGACCAACACATCACAAAGTTTGATACTGATCTGATGTAGACCAACACATCACAAAGTTTGATACTGATCTGATGTAGACCAACACATCACAAAGTTTGATACTGATCTGATGTAGACCAACACATCACAAAGTTTGATACTGATCTGATACAGTCCAATACATCACAAAGTTTGATACTGATTTGATACAGACCAATAAATCACAAATTTTGATAATGATGCGATGAAGACCAATACATCACAAAGTTTGATACTGGTCTGATGCAGACCAACACATCACAAAGTTTGATACTGATCTGATGTAGACCAACACATCACAAAGTTTAATACTGGTCTGATGCAGACCAACACACCATAAAGTTTGATACTGATCTGATGAAGACCAATACATCACAAAGTTTAACGCTGGTTTGTTGTAAAAAGTAACTTGTAACACTTACATCTTCTAATTACCAGTTATTAGATGACAGAAGTTTGACTTCATTATTTTGAATGAATGATACATTCATTCTTTGCAATAAAACCCGGGTTTTAGAAGCGTGAATTCACAGACGTCACGGGGGGTCAGATGACAGAAGAAGAGTGGGGCTTTTATTCATAATTTTAATTAGAAACATTGAAAGTGAAAATTAAACGAAGTCAGTACTTTTAAAAAAACCTGAACAATGTTTCTTTTTATAGTTGACAAATCACCTGTTTAAAATATTTACTACCTCAAGGAGTCCCCCAGTGGCTCAGCGGTATGTCTGCGGACTTACAACGCTAAAATCCGGGTTTCGATACCAGTGGTGGGCAGAGCACAGATAGCCCATTGTGTAGCTTTGTGCTTAATTCAAAAAACAACAACAACAACTAACTCAAGGTGAATTATTTAGAAACACGTCAATGACTTTAGTTCTGGACTTAAACACTCAGAACAGAAAAACATATAAATTATAAAGGATTTGTTTTTACAACACAAAAATAGATGTTTATGGGTGTTTTTTTATAGTAAAGCCACATCGGGCTATCTGCTGAGCATAAAAATAGAAATTTTGAGAAAAGCTTACCACGCCAAGTATAGTTATTTAATATTTTCGACTTCGATTGCTTACAGTTCACGTAATCCGCCATGAATTACTAAAATAGCAACCAGTCCTTAATGTCAAAAGTCAAAGTCTCTGAAAACCGTTTTTATTCCTTTCATAGTGAAAGATGAGATAAATTGAATTCGATCTTTTTTTACTTAATAATAAGAAATAAAAACTTATTATACGTGAATCACGTGGAATCAACTCAGTAACAATGATATGTCCATTAACCTATCATTTTAGTCTCAGAGATTTTCTTAGAGAAACAAAACTACTGAGATCTTATTTGTAAATCTTTGTTTTAGGCCACGAAGCGTTACCTTCTTCTTCGGTTTCCTTCTCCTCTTCAGATGTGCTCTTCCCAAGAATACTTTGTAACTTCTTCCGCTTGGCTTCTGCTTTTCCACGTGCTGAAAGATAATTACAATTTTGTTTTTAAAGAAAGGCTCGCTCTGTAAGGGATTTAACCCTTGTAACGGATTTATTGTTATGCATTTATTTCACTATCTGCGTTTGTTTCAGTTCGATGCATGTAACGTATATTGTTAAAAGTGTATTGCGCAACTCTCGTCTGCGCTCTAAATTTGTAGAACATTCTCGAGAGTAAGAATCAATAAGTCATTCTGAGAAAATACTAGCATGTCTTCGAATATCATTGAACATTTCAAAATCTCGCCTAATGAGTTTTTAAATAGACGCTTCAATAGACAGAAGAGAATATTGTTTCATCGCTACAGTCAGTATAGTACAAGTCTCATACAGTCAGTATAGTACATGTCTCATACAGTCAGTATAGTACATGTCTCATACAGTCAGCATAGTACATGTCTCATTCAGTCAGTATAGTACATGTCTCATACAGTCAGTATAGTACATGTCTCATACAGTCAGCATAGTACATGTCTCATTCAGTCAGTATAGTGCATGTCTCATTCAGTCAGTATAGTACATGTCTCATTCAGTCAGTATAGTACATGTCTCAGAAGCTATAACTGTGATAAACGCTAACTAACAGGAAGACTACAGATTTTTGACTAGGAACGTTTAAAGATTTTCAACATTACAGACTTCAGTGAATTAACTTCGGACGTTAGTATATCTACAAGGATATCTAATAGCTTCGTTGGTAAAAAGTCAGCTTGTAAACGGCGTGAAGCCAACCAAGCTTACTAGCGTGTAACGGTGTAAAGTCAAAATGAATTTACTCATTGTAAGTCTGGATCATGCATAAGATATTCAGTTCCAGACCAGATATAATACTAGGTATTGTTTGTAAAACTTTTGTATATAAACCAATATTTGTAATAACTGTTATTATAAATTGTATTGTTGTTTGTATATTAAAATACATTTGCGTTAAGAAAGAAAACTGCATGTATCAATCTCGTTGGCAAATATCGTAGATTTGATAAACATTGACATTCAATTATCTTCTAAATTAAAATTAAAATTCCCGGCTACTTGAAATCGTTTGTTTGTTTTGAATTTCGCGCAAAGCTACAGGAGGGCTATTTGCGTTAGCCGTCCCTAATTTAGCAGTGTAAGACTAGAGGGAAGGCAGTTGGTCATCATCATCCATCGCCAACTCTTGGGCTACTTTTGTAAGAACGAATAGTGGGATTGACCGTAACATTATAACTCCTTCACGGCTGAAGGGCGAGAATGTTTGGTGTGAGAGGAATTCGAATCCTCGGATTACGAGTCGAGTGCCTTAACCACCTGGCCATGTCGGGACGATTTGAAATCGTAACATAATAAATCGGAAACTCGTCCAAGATAAATTGTAAGACGTAACACCTTCAACTTATGGACTTGTTTGCATACCGTTCAATACAAGTGTGGTCTACCTACTGATTTGACACTCAGTGTAAAAATGTGACCAGAGAATTGGATCAGATAAATATGTTTTATGTAAAATTCATAAAGAACTTCAGTATTATTTAAATGGATTAACTGTGGTCATTTTTTATTTTTTACTCATATATTATCATTAACCTTTTAATGGCGATTTCATCGAACTACAAGAAATTTGTTTTGTTTGTTATTAAGTTCAAATCTACACGACAAATCTACAGCCTGTCATCAGGAGGCATCCTCAGCCTCACTGCTGTGTCACTAGGAGGCAACCTCAGCCTCACTGCTGTGTCACCAGGAGGCATCCTCTGGGCTCATAAATAGTTTAGAAAAATGTGTTTAAAAAGAGAACAAAATTTGGACACCATAGATATTTTTAGGATTAACAGTTTCAAATCTCAAAATTATGGTAGGTTAGATATTTTTTAGGGTTAACAGTTTCAACTCTCAAAATTAAGGTAGGTTAGATATTTTTAGGGTTAACAGTTTCAAATCTCAAAATTATGGTAGCTTAGATATTTTTAGGGTTAACAGTTTCAAATCTCAAAATTATGGTAGCTTAGATATTTTTAGGGTTAACAGTTTCAAATCTCAAAATTAGGGTAGGTTTGAAATTCCATGTTTATCTTTGTGATTATGTTAACTTCAGAGTTTATTTAATTTTCATTTTAAACCTTTAAAGAGCACTAGAAGAAACGCATCTATTTGTTTAGAGTACGCACTGTGCAGTTCAAAATTATGGTTCAGTACTCTCTCGGTCGTCAGAACAATTTGTTTATGAATTAAGGCAAAGTTACTTGACGGTCAGCCATTTTTAAATTAGCAGCGATAGGTTAGAGGGAAAGCAGCCAATCAACCCCACCTATCGCCAACTTTCTGGACTACTCTTTTATCAACGAATAGTGGGATTGAATGGATGAAAGGGCTAGCATTACTCGGTGACAAGGATTCGAACCCGCAGATTAAGAGTCGAGCGCCCTAACCACAAGATAATGTCCAATGGTCAGAAACTCGAAAACAAACATGGCTACCATAGTTTTGATCCACTAGAAAATCTTTGGATACACAATAACAGCAGAAGATTGAAACAAACCCACCTTCAATAATGTGCAACTTCTCTTCTTCTGTAGTTCCTTCTTCTGCTAATATTACTTCTTCTGGAAAAGTAAACAAACACAAGTTATTAAACCGTCTTCACAGATGTAAGGAAAACTGGAAGATGCGCACATGGTACTAACACCGCAGGCAAGTTTACACATTTTTTATTACCCAATGAGGATTACTGCAGAAACTTCTCATTCTATTCAAGGTTTAAACATTTGTTGTTAATAAATCTTAAAGAAAGTACCTTTTATCAGAAACCGGACTAGCTTTACCGTTTCGTTGTACTGTCTTTAAAACGTTACTGAGAAACGTATAGCACTACCGTTTCGTTGTAATGTCTTTAAAACGGTCCTGAGAAACGTATAGCACTACCATTTCGTTGTACTATCTTTAAAACGTTACTGAGAAACGTATAGCACTACCGTTTCGTTGTACTGTCTTTAAAACGGTCCTGAGAAACGTATAGCACTACCGTTTCGTTGTACTATCTTTAAAACGTTACTGAAAAACGAATAGCACTACCGTTTCGTTGTAATGTCTTTAAAACGTTACTGAGAAACGTATAGCACTACCGTTTCGTTGTAATGTCTTTAAAACGTTACTGAGAAACGTATAGCACTGCCGTTTCATTGTACTGTCTTTAAAACGTTACTGAGAAACGTATAGCACTACCGTTTCATTGTACTGTATTTAAAACGTTACTGAGAAACGTATAGCACTACCGTTTCGTTGTACTGTATTTAAAACGTTACTGAGAAACGTATAGCACTACCGTTTGGTTGTAATGTCTTTAAAACGTTACTGAGAAACGTGTAGCACTCCCGTTTCGCCCCATATCCAAATATCAGGCATTGGATCTTAAGATCCCAGTCAAGGCAATATCCGGCCCATAATCATGCCGTTTTAGTTTATATTGTTTCGTCTCTCCTGCTGTTCGGACTACGGGCCCCGGCCTGGCCTACTTCCCTCGTGTCTCACTCTCCTTTTCATACTGCCTCACTTCGTCACCTTAAACAAGTCAAATCAAAATACAGGAAAACGTAAAAGTAAATAATCTTCCATGAGCGGGGACAAGGAGGATCTACAACGTTCCTGACCTCCCTTGTTGGGGAGAGAATTCATCAAACCTCTGTCTCTCTAAACTAAACCCCTGACAAGTTCGTTTCGTTTTATAGGACGTCAAAAAGAATACAACAGTTAAACAACGCAAGTTACTGGAATGAAGTTAATATATAAGCCAATAAAATACTGCTGTGATATTTTTATGGCTGAAAAACGTATCTGCTTTGTCCAACGCGGAGAATCGAACTCTAGATTTTAGCGTCGTAAGTTCGTAGACTTACCATTGTCAAATCGAGGGATGAACGAAATAAAACCAACAGCTTAACATTTTGAATAGTTATCCCTTCAAAACCCTTCAGGAAAGTGGAAAACTCACACTGCCTGGCGCTTGAAACAGCAACGGACTCCAGATTACACTTCGAGTCAGTATAAAACAGAGCATTCATTCAGTATAAAACAGAGCATTCATCTTGGTCATGCACTGCTCTTGGAACTACTTATATTGTCGTTCGTATTTAATCTGATGGAGATGATTACAAACTGTTACTAAGAGACTAGTTTACTGGAACAACATCAGCAGAACTTGATGGATACTTATTTAATCGATCAAGGCACTAGTCCATTGGACCTGCATCAGGAGGACTTAACGCATCTTAATGTAGTCAATCAAGGCATAAGTGCATTGGACCTGCATCACGAGAACTAAACGCATGTTAATGCAATCAATCAAGGCACGTGTCCATTTGGCCTGCATCAGGACTTAACGCATGTTAATGCAATCAATTAAGACAAGTCCACTGAACATGCATCAGAAGAACTTAACGCATGTTAATGCAATCAATCAAGGCACGAGTCCATTGGACATGCATCAGGAGGACTTAACGCATGTTAATGCAATCAATCAAGGCACGAGTTCATTGGACCTGCATCAGGAGGATTTAACACATGTTAATATAGTCAATCAAGCCACAAGCCCATTGGGCCTGCATCACGAGGACTTAACACGTGTTAAAATAGTCAATCAAGCCACAAGTCCACTGGGCCTGCATCAGGAGGACATAACAGACATTTATTTGGTCATAAAAAAGTGCGTAAATTTCAGGTTTCACTTTTTCTACAATCCTCATGTAGTTCAATGATATTATTACGTAATGCATGTAACGATTGCTAATATACGAAATCTGTTCAAAAAATACGCGGACTGTTTGAATTGCGCGGCTCCAGTTGGTTCCAGAGGAATCCACTTGGTGTCGCTAGGTTCGCACAGATCAGCTGATTACGACGCCATTTCGATTGCAGATATCTTCATTTGTGTATTAGCTACGCGGTTTTAAGTGAAGTGCGATTTTTTCGTTTGGCGGATTTCAGAATGAATGACCTGAAGGAGCAACGACTTGCTGTGAAATTTTGTGTTAAACTTGGAAAATCTGCGACTGAAACTTTTGCTATGCTTAACACGGCTTACGGTGATGTTGCTATAAAGCGTACGGCATGTTTCAAGTGGCATGAACGTTTTAAGGATGGTCGACAGTCCATTGAAGATGATGAGCGTCATGGACGTCCTTCCACGTCAACTGACGACCCACAAGTCGACAAAATCAACACCTTGATGCGGGCAAATCGACGTCTGACTGTCAGGAAGCTTGCTGAAGAGTGTGGGATATCAGTTGGATCTTGTTACGAGATTTTGACCGAAAAATTGAAGATGCACCGCGTTGCTGCGAAATTCAGCCCTCAGAACTCGTGAGATTTTGGCCAAACACTCGATCACTGTTCTTCCCCACCCCTCCCACTCACCTGACCTTGCTCATTGCGATTTTTTCTTGTTCCCAAACTCAAAAGACCCTTGAAAGGAAGAAGATTTGAGACGATTCCCGAGATTAAGGCAAATGCGACGAAGGAGCTGGACGACATTACAAAAGAAGCCTACCAGGACTGTTTCAACAAGTGGAAACACTGTTGGGATAAGTGTGTGCGTTGGGGAGGAGAGTACTTTGAAGGGGTCCCAGACCTGTAACTTCTAAATAAAGTACATTTTGTTTTATGACGTCAGTCCGCGTATTTTTTGAACAGCCCTCGTAGATCCGTACCTTAAACACGTGTACTGTTGGACCACATTATTATTACAGTCTTTTGTAACTCTTTGCGCAGTCTCACACCGCATCAAATGAATAAATAACAATTACGACTGTGCTTGAAGGTGGTGGGGTTTAAAATTTCATGCGACTTAGAATCGCACGTGGATACTTAGCTCGTAAATATAACCTAAATATGCATAGTGATGTATTGTAAATATAGTTAGCGGTAAAACTCAGTAGTGTCTGACTTAATTAGATCACTTAACTTACAATTTTTTATTAATTTATGATCCAACTGGCATGTTCTTGAAGAGAAAAACAAACTTTTGATACGGAGTTTCTGATTGGCCAGTTTAATCAACCTGAAGCAATCATGGTGAGCGTTATTTGACAAGGTATGTTATATTTATTTTAACATCAGAAAAATCCATAAATATTCGAAAACTTACTTAGACACGTTACACAGAAAAATCCAATACAATTTTTTACTATTTGGTTTAAGTTTTGGTAACATTTAACTGTCTAGACGAGAGGAGTCGATGAACCCTTCTTATTTCACGTGACTAAAGTAGGATGGTTCAGTAAGGCTGGTTCTTCACATTCCAAGAAGTAGGTGTCGCCTTATTTCGACAAATAATTTTTTTATTATTATTTTTCGCTAAGCTACACTATGGGCCCGGCATGGCCAAGCGTGTTAAGGCGTGCGACTCGTAATCTGAGGGTCGCGGGTTCGCATCCCTGTCGCGTCAAACATGCTCGTTCTTTCAGCCGTGGGGGTGTTATTATGTGACGGTCAATCCCACTATTCGTTGGTAAAAGAGTAGCCCAAGAGTTGGCGGTGGGTGGTGATGACTAGCTGCCTTCCCTCTAGTCTTACACTGCTAAATTAGGGACGGCTAGCACTGATAGCCCTCGAGTAGCTTTGTGCGAAATTCAAAACAAACATACAAACAAGCTAAGCCACACAGTAAAAAAAGTAAACAAAATAAAGTTCTGTGAAGCTGTGTTAAACCACGAGACCACGACTTAAAAGTAACCAATAAGAAATCAGCAAAAGTTGTCCAGAAAATGTTAAATACAGGGTGATTATATGTGGTTCAAAACGAATGTAGCTTAAGTTTGGTTTGTTCAGAATTTCACGAGGGCTATCTGCGTTAGCGGTCCCTAATTTAGCAGTGTAAGGCTAGAGAGGAGGTAGCTGGTCATCATCATCTAACCCCAACTCTTGGGCTACACTTTTACCAACGAATAGTGGGATTGATCGTCACATTATAACGCCCCCACGGCTGAAAGGGCGAGCATGTTTGGCGTGACGGGGATTCGAACCCGCGACCCTCAGATTACGAGTCGAACGCCTTAACCCATCTGGCCATGCCGGGCCGAATTAATCAGCAACTACAAAAATAATTAATTAAAATACCTGCTTTACATATCCATTCAACGTAACCATTCAGTTCTCTCTCCAGTTGTTGTTCCCGTCTAAGTTTCAAAAACGCTTGTCGATTTTCAACCCTTTCTCTCTCTTTGGCAAATTCACTGCGAATAACAAACGTTAACGAAATCACCAAAAAACTTAAAACAAGATAAATAAATAAAAAATTCATTGCACATAGTATAACATTGTATTTCATTTGGTAATTAAGCCTATAAAAAATTGAACTATTTATAGTATGGTATGATACAGATATTAACAGTTATAATTATGGTATGTAACCGTCTAAAACACCACCAGCGCTATGGATTATATGGTTCTTTTTTCTATGGTTTATTATGGTCACAAATTTGAATATAAAAATATTCAATAGAAAACAGAAAGTAGATAATTACATTTTGGTTAAGTTAATAATAATTTTAATTGCTCAGTTATTGTTATATTTATAGTACAGAACGTATCATTCAGTAGCAATGTTTTTATACTCCTATATTTATGGTCTAAACTTTAACCAGGTCTGTTTATTTTGATAAAGTGGCTTCATTCTCACCGTTAGGATATTTTCTCACTGCAGGTTTGTTTTATAAGGAATATACTAGGTTACATAACACTATGTAACACAATTTTGTTCATGAATAGTGTGTGTTATTTGCTTATGTTGTAAAAGTACAAGAAATGGCCATTATTCCCTTCAAACTTTGCTTCTGTGACCTGGATAATCAAATTTAGAAATTCACCTATTTTCTATGTAAAAACGGACAAATTTGCACATTTTCATTTACATAAGGTCTGAATAAAACAACATATGGATCAAGATTTACATGTATTTATACTAAAGTTATACAAAAATGTTTAGAAGTGAGTAGTTTTTCGAGATTTGCGACTGTAATGTAAATCACTTTCACGTATCAGCCCCCAAATACAGTCTCCCATCATGTGTTTGTTATACGCTCCTTGGTAGCAGCATTCAAAGTCCAGTGTATCTTGGTAAAAAACGCCCGCCTTGCTCCTCTGAGTATGCTCCCATGTTCTCCTTGAATTTATCAAGATAAGCGTCCTAGGATATGGACTTTCAGGGACATCCTGCAGCCCATTTTGACGTAGTTCTTCACCAGAACCTCAAACAGTTCCACATAATTTTCGGCCTTGTGATTGCCCAAGAAGCCCCGAACCACTGCGACAAAGCTGCCCCAAGCTTTTTTTCCTTCCTACTGAGCTTCTTGGGGAAGTCTGTGCACTCCAGGATCTTCTTTATTTGTGGTCCAACGAAGACACCAGCTTTGACCTTTGCCTCATACAGCTTAGGGAAGAAGTCTCGAAGGTACTTGAAAGCTGTAGATTCCTTATCAGGAGCTGTAACAAATTGTTTCATAAGACCCAATTTTATGTGCAATGGTGGGAACAACACCTTCTGGAGGTCCACTAGTGGCTCACACTTGACATTGTGCCTCTCCACAGAGAACTCGGTCCGTTATGGCCAGTGCTTCCTGTTGTAGTGCGCTGCGGTGTCCCTGCTGCCCCAAAGGTAAAGATGACAGGGAAACTTGGTAAAGCCTCCTTGCATAGATCTATGTGTTCACTTAGCCAGCTATAATTAAACTGAAGTGGTGAGTGGTGAGCCCCTGTATATATATTAGTAAGGAAAGTTCTAGAAAATTCTAAAAGGTTCTTGAAAATACTCGTACGTTCTACAACATTCTAGAAAGTTCTTGTAAGTTCGAGAAAATTTTCTATCAGCTACTCACCACTGAATCTACCTGGAATGTTCTGGAAAAATGGATAAATTTGAAAATTTCATTACCCAGGTAACAAAAGCAAAGTTTGATTAGGTCTTTTCCATTTACTTTAGGCATAACCAATTGGGAAATAACACTTTTTGCCCAGGAACAAGAAAAAGCAAAAATTTTGTTACATAGTGTAATGAACTACACAATGAACTATCGGTGATTTGCCCATCACGGTATCAAAACCCGGCTTATAGCGCCAAGATCCCACTGTGCCACTTGGGGGCGCTATTTATTAAGACCTATAGTTCCAAAAATTGGAACTTATACTGATTTTTTGTCTATTTTTATTCTAAAATTCCTTTTGAAGGAACAACATTGTCACGTGCAAGCTCAGTTCTCAGCGATAATTTAGTTACACTTCCAAAATCCGCCATTTTGAAACTCATGAATATTTGCAACTAAGGAATCACCTTTCTGTTTAATGGTATTCATGATAACCGAACTGATGATGTAACTGACATCAGGATTGGCTCTTTCTTTAACTAATAATTTTCTTTGTTACAAAGGTATATAGATAATACTTTGCTATTCTTAGGAACACACTTCATGTTTCTCAGTTCTTTGCTATTCAAACAACAGACGTAAAGGTACGAAACTTTCTGTAAGACGTCAATAAGTTCTTAAACTCACTTCTCTGGATACGTGTACACAATTGTGATGGTAGATTTGAACGTGAAGTTTATTATAAGAAAACATTTATTGGTCTTTATTTTAGGTTTCCAAGTTATACACCAGCTGCGTTTAAAGAAAACCAAACGAAGATTTCAGTTCATACCAAATCATGGAAGGAACATAAACGCCCAGTTTATATAATGTTCAAACATACTGCAATGTATATTTTGCATGTTAAAAACAATTAAGGACCAATACAATGTATTCGCATACACAGTAAAATCCCGTATATACAGTACGTAAGCCACGTTGTTAGCTGTATTATTTACTCAGACAGAATGACCGTTTTTCGTCACTGGAAACATTGTCTGTACTTTATTAAGTCACTTGTCCTTGTTGGATGCAAGGCTCTATTATAACACAGTTGCTGACTCGAATGAAAAATAGATACACGTACATTTAAGAACGCCGAATAAATCAAGTGTATTGGAGCCAATAAGACCTAAGCGTGATGTGTTCATCCACTGAAATTGTTTTAAGATCTAGACAAGGTCAGCTCGTAAATTATCGTGCCTGTTAGAAGAAAAGGTTTGTTTTTATTATTCAGTGGCCCCAGAAAACGCTAAATAAAAACACATGGCTGTCACTCATAACATTTTATACGGAAAATGTATAATAAAATACAACAACCCCACTATGTCTTCTACTTCCAGTGCTGACGAGGACTTTCGCACAGTGCCAGAATTCTTCAGGCCTGCTTGAGATAATGTTCGTTAAGACGCTAATTGTATTATCTAAGTGTTTGACAACAACTATTGTAACGTTATCGGAGTTAAGCCCAAATATGAAACATTTTCATTGATATAACAACATCACAATTAATCGCTAAGTCCTAGAATTTAACTCGCAGACTAACACGTTAACAATCATCAAGATACGACTTCATCCACATTGTGAAGTTACACATAATCACTGGAAATATCAAAACGCACGAGACGACCGTTGATATGTTGATTGGCTAACGTGCTAGAGAAGTTTAGTACTAAACAAAGAACGTGCAAGAGGCCGTCCCTCCTATTATGCTTGTCAGTGTACAGTCCAATTAGTGTGAAAATAGTAATAAATAACAAATGTTATTGGGAAACGATAAGAGGGTCACTCATGACCACAAAAAGTAAGTTAGTTATTAATGTTTCACTTACCCACTCAGAACCCCAAGAACCAAGTTGAGCATGAAAAATGACCCGATAATGATAAGAGGAACAAAATAGATCCAGTTGAAAGTGCTTCCTAATGCATCGTTTGTCTAGATGAAATATAAAATATTTATATTTATGAGATATTATTAGGTTTACGACCGAAAATGTCGTTAACAGAGAGTGTACGAAATTGACCAAATAATGCATTTTAATCTATAAGAAAGAAAATTATCTGCACTAATTACTGGGATATTTTCAACTTTGATCCAAAAAGCTACAGCGTTAAGTGAGATATGTATTATAACAGTACAAAAAAAGTGAAAACAACACCAGTTTCTTACCCAGTATAACATTGAAGTCCAACCTTCCTGTGTTACACACTGAAACACTGTAAGCATGGCGAAGAAGATGTTATCAAAGTTGCTAATACCAAAGTTGGGGCCTGTCCACTTCTCTCTACAAACAGCTAACGAAACGTCACAAGTATAGGCGCCAGGAGGGGCAGTTTTAGGGTCTGACGTTTCGTAACAAGGAACCTCTTGATCTCCTACCATAACTATTTCTCCTACAGGAAACAATGACGAACTTTAGAGGTGTATTTAGGGCTATTAAACATTCACTGGCTGTCAACAAATGTTACGTAGTTTTAAGTGTTAGTATATTATATGTATTATCATCCTGAACCAACATATGTTACTTATTGTTCACCTACGTCAACGTATTGTATTTATTGTGTCACTATTGTTATGAACTGCATATCTGTGTAATGTTACACAAGTACTCTCTGCTCTATCCAGCCATAGTTACACAAGTACTCTCTGCTCTAGCTAGCCATAGATAAACAAGTACTCTCTGCTCTAGCTAGCCATAGATAAACAAGTACTCTCTGCTCTAGCCAGCCATAGTTACACAAGTACTCTCTGCTCTAGCCAGCCATAGTTACACAAGTACTCTTTGCTCTAGCCAGCCATAGTTACACAAGTACTCTCTGCTCTATCCAGCCACAGTTACACATGTACTCTCTGCTCTAGCTAGCCATAGTTAAACAAGTACTCTCTGCTCTAGCCAGCCATAGTTACACAAGTACTCTCTGCTCTAGCCAGCCATAGTTACACAAGTACTCTCTGCTCTAGCCAGCCATAGTTACACAAGTACTCTCTGCTCTAGCCAGCCACAGTTACACAAAATCTCTCTGCTTTATCCAGCCACAGTTACACAAGTACTCTCTGCTCCAGCCAGCCATAGTTACACAAGTACTCTCTGCTCTAGCTAGCCATAGTTAAACAAGTACTCTCTGCTCTAGCCAGCCATAGTTACACAAGTACTCTCTGCTCTAGCCAGCCATAGTTACACAAGTACTCTCTGCTCTAGCTAGCCATAGTTAAACAAGTACTCTCTGCTCTAGCCAGCCATAGTTACACAAGTACTCTCTGCTCTAGCCAGCCATAGTTACACAAGTAGTCTCTGCTCTAGCCAGCCATAGTTACACAAGTACTCTCTGCTCTAGCCAGCCACAGTTACACAAGATCTCTCTGCTTTATCCAGCCACAGTTACACAAGTACTCTCTGCTCTAGCCAGCCATAGTTACACAAGTACTCTCTGCTTTATCAAGCCACAGTTACACAAGTATTCTCTGTTCTAGCTAGCCATAGTTACACAAGTACTCTCTGCTCCAGCCAGTCACAGTTACACAAGTACTCTCTGCTCTAGCCAGCCACAGTTACACAAGTACTCTCTGTTCTAGCTAGCCATAGTTACACAAGTACTCTCTGCTCTAGCCAGTCACAGTTACACAAGTACTCTCTGCTCTAGCCAGTCACAGTTACACAAGTACTCTCTGCTCTAGCCAGTCACAGTTACATAAGTACTCTCTGCTTTATCCAGCCACAGTTACACAAGTACTCTCTGCTCTAGCCAGCCACAGTTACACAAGTACTCTCTGCTCTAGCCAGCCATAGTTACACAAGTACTCTCTGCTCTAGCCAGTCACAGTTACACAAGTACTCTCTGCTCTAGCCAGGCATAGTTACACAAGCACTCTCTGCTACAGCCTGCCATAGTTACACAAGTACTCTCTGCTCTAGCCAGCCACAGTTACACAAGTAATCTCTGCTTTATCCAGCCACAGTTACACAAGTACTCTCTGCTCTAGCCAGCCATAATTACACAAGTACTCTCTGCTCTAGCCAGCCATAGTTACACAAGTACTCTCTGCTTTATCCACCCACAGTTACACAAGTACTCTCTGCTCTAGCCAGCCATAGTTACACAAGTACTCTCTGCTCTAGCCAGCCATAGTTACACAAGTACTCTCTGCTTTATCCAGCCACAGTTACACAAGCACTCTCTGCTCTATCCAGCCATAGTTACACAAGTACTCTCTGCTCTAGCAAGCCATAGTTACACAAGTACTCTCTGCTCTAGCCAGTCATAGTTACACAAGTACTCTCTGCTCTAGCCAGCCACAGTTACACAAGTAATCTCTGCTCTAGCCAGCCATAGTTACACAAGTACTCTCAGCTTTATCCAGCCACAGTTACACAAGTACTCTCTGCTCTAGCCAGCCATAGTTACACAAGTACTCTCTGCTCTAGCCAGCTACAGTTACACAAGTACTCTCTGCTCTAGCCAGCCATAGTTACACAAGTACTCTCTGCTCTATCCAGCCATAGTTACACAAGTACTCTCTGCTCTAGCCAGCCATAGTTACACAAGTACTCTCTGCTTTATCCAGCCATAGTTACACAAGTACTCTCTGCTTTATCCAGCCATAGTTACACAAGTACCCTCTGCTCTAGCCAGCCATAGTTACACAAGTACTCTCTGCTCTAGCCAGCCATAGTTACACAAGTACTCTCTGCTTTATCCAGCCACAGTTACACAAGTACTCTCTGCTCTAGCAAGCCATAGTTACACAAGTACTCTCTGCTCTAGCCAGTCATAGTTACACAAGTACTCTCTGCTCTAGCCAGCCATAGTTACACAAGTACTCTCTGCTCTATCCAGCCATAGTTACACAAGTACTCTCTGTTCTAGCCAGCCATAGTTACACAAGTACTCTCTGCTTTATCCAGCCATAGTTACACAAGTACTCTCTGCTTTATCCAGCCATAGTTACACAAGTACTCTCTGCTCTAGCCAGCCATAGTTACACAAGTACCCTCTGCTCTAGCCAGCCATAGTTACACAAGTACTCTCTGCTTTATCCAGCCACAGTTACACAAGTACTCTCTGCTCTAGCCAGCCATAGTTACACAAGTACTCTCTGCTCTATCCAGCCACAGTTACACAAGTACTCTCTGCTCTAGCCAGCCATAGTTACACAAGTACTCTCTGCTTTATCCAGCCACAGTTACACAAGTACTCTCTGCTCTAGCCAGCCATAGTTACACAAGTACTCTCCGCTCTAGCCAGCCATAGTTACACAAGTACTCTCTGCTCTAGCCAGCCATAGTTACACAAGTACTCTCTGCTCTATCCAGCCACAGTTACACAAGTACTCTCTGCTCTAGCCAGCCATAGTTACACAAGTACTCTCTGTTTTAGCTAGCCATAGTTACACAAGTACTCTCTGCTCTAGCAAGTCACAGTTACACAAGTACTCTCTGCTCTAGCCAGCCATACTTACACAAGTACTCTCTGCTCTAACCAGCCATAGTTACACAAGTACTCTCTGCTCTATCCAGCCACAGTTACACAAGTACTCTCTGTTCTAGCCAGCCATAGTTACACAAGTACTCTCTGCTCTATCCAGCCATAGTTACACAAGTACTCTCTGCTCTAGCAAGCCATAGTTACACAAGTACTCTCTGCTCTAGCCAGTCATAGATACACAAGTACTCTCTGCTCTAGCCATCCATAGTTACACAGGTACTCTCTGCTCTAGCCAGCCACAGTTACACAAGTACTCTCTGCTCTAGCCAGCCATAGTTACACAGGTACTCTCTGCTCTAGCCAGCCATAGTTACACAAGTACTCTCTGCTCTAGCTAGCCACAGTTACACAAGTACTCTTTGCTCTAGCCAGCCATAGTTACACAATTACTCTTTGCTCTAGCCAGCCATAGTTGCACAAGTACTCTCTGTTCTAGCCAGCCATAGTTACACAAGTACTCTCTGCTCTAGCCAGCCATAGTTACACAAGTACTCTCTGCTCTATCCAGCCATAGTTACACAAGTACTCCCTGCTTTAGCTAGCCATAGTTACACAAGTACTCTCTGCTCTAGCCAGCCATAGTTACACAAGTACTCTCTGCTCTAGCTAGCCATAGTTACACAAGTACTCTCTGCTCTAGCCAGCCATAGTTACACAATTACTCTTTGCTCTAGCCAGTCACAGTTACACAAGTACTCTCTGCTCTAGCCAGCCATAGTTACACAAGTACTCTCTGCTCTAGCCAGCCATAGTTACACAAGTACTCTCTGCTCTAGCCAGCTATAGTTACACAAGTACTCTTTACTCTTGCCAGCCATAGTTACACAAGTACTCTCTGCTCTAGCCAGCCATAGTTACACAATTACTCTTTGCTCTAGCCAGCCATAGTTGCACAAGTACTCTCTGTTCTAGCCAGCCATAGTTACACAACTACTCTCTGCTCTAGCCAGCCATAGTTACACAAGTACTCTCTGCTCTATCCAGCCATAGTTACACAAGTACTCTCTGCTCTATCCAGCCATAGTTACACAAGTACTCTCTGTTCTAGCCAGCCATAGTTACACAAGTACTCTCTGCTCTAGCCAGCCATAGTTACACAAGTACTCTCTGCTCTATCCAGCCATAGTTACACAAGTACTCTCTGCTCTAGCAAGCCATAGTTACACAAGTACTCTCTGCTCTAGCCAGTCATAGATACACAAGTGCTCTCTGCTCTAGCCAGCCATAGTTACACAGATACTCTCTGCTCTAGCCAGCCACAGTTACACAAGTACTCTCTGCTCTAGCCAGCCATAGTTACACAAGTACTCTCTGCTCTATCCAGCCATAGTTACACAAGTACTCTCTGCTCTAGCCAGCCATAGTTACACAAGTACTCTCTGCTCTAGCCAGCCATAGATACACAAGTACTCTCTGCTCTAGCCAGCCACAGTTACAGAAGTACTCTCTGCTCTAGCCAGCCATAGTTACACAAGTACTCTCTGCTCTATCCAGCCACAGTTACACAAGTACTCTCTGCTCTAGCCAGCCATAGTTACACAAGTACTCTCTGCTCTAGCCAGCCATAGTTACACAAGTACTCTCTGTTCTAGCTAGCCATAGTTACACAAGTACTCTCTGCTCTAGCCAGCCACAGTTACACAAGTACTCTCTGCTCTAGCCAGTCACAGTTACATAAGTACTCTCTGCTTTATCCAGCCACAGTTACACAAGTACTCTCTGCTCTAGCCAGCCATAGTTACACAAGTACTCTCTGCTCTAGCCAGCCATAGTTACACAAGTACTCTCTGCTTTATCCAGCCACAGTTACACAAGTACTCTCTGCTCTATCCAGCCATAGTTACACAAGTACTCTCTGCTCTAGCAAGCCATAGTTACACAAGTACTCTCTGCTCTAGCAAGTCACAGTTACACAAGTACTCTCTGCTCTAGCCAGCCATACTTACACAAGTACTCTCTGCTCTAACCAGCCATAGTTACACAAGTACTCTCTGCTCTATCCAGCCACAGTTACACAAGTACTCTCTGTTCTAGCCAGCCATAGTTACACAAGTACTCTCTGCTCTATCCAGCCATAGTTACACAAGTACTCTCTGCTCTAGCAAGCCATAGTTACACAAGTACTCTCTGCTCTAGCCAGTCATAGATACACAAGTACTCTCTGCTCTAGCCATCCATAGTTACACAGGTACTCTCTGCTCTAGCCAGCCACAGTTACACAAGTACTCTCTGCTCTAGCCAGCCATAGTTACACAGGTACTCTCTGCTCTAGCCAGCCATAGTTACACAAGTACTCTCTGCTCTAGCTAGCCATAGTTACACAAGTACTCTCTGCTCTAGCCAGCCATAGTTACACAATTACTCTTTGCTCTAGCCAGTCACAGTTACACAAGTACTCTCTGCTCTAGCCAGCCATAGTTACACAAGTACTCTCTGCTCTAGCCAGCCATAGTTACACAAGTACTCTCTGCTCTAGCCAGCCATAGTTACACAAGTACTCTTTACTCTTGCCAGCCATAGTTACACAAGTACTCTCTGCTCTAGCCAGCCATAGTTACACAATTACTCTTTGCTCTAGCCAGCCATAGTTACACAAGTACTCTCTGTTCTAGCCAGCCATAGTTACACAACTACTCTCTGCTCTAGCCAGCCATAGTTACACAAGTACTCTCTGCTCTATCCAGCCATAGTTACACAAGTACTCTCTGCTCTATCCAGCCATAGTTACACAAGTACTCTCTGTTCTAGCCAGCCATAGTTACACAAGTACTCTCTGCTCTAGCCAGCCATAGTTACACAAGTACTCTCTGCTCTATCCAGCCATAGTTACACAAGTACTCTCTGCTCTAGCCAGCCATAGTTACACAAGTACTCTCTGCTCTAGCCAGTCATAGATACACAAGTGCTCTCTGCTCTAGCCAACCATAGTTACACAGATACTCTCTGCTCTAGCCAGCCACAGTTACACAAGTACTCTCTGCTCTAGCCAGCCATAGTTACACAAGTACTCTCTGCTCTATCCAGCCATAGTTACACAAGTACTCTCTGCTCTAGCCAGCCATAGTTACACAAGTACTCTCTGCTCTAGCCAGCCATAGATACACAAGTACTCTCTGCTCTAGCCAGCCACAGTTACAGAAGTACTCTCTGCTCTAGCCAGCCATAGTTACACAAGTACTCTCTGCTCTATCCAGCCACAGTTACACAAGTACTCTCTGCTCTATCCAGCCACAGTTACACAAGTATTCTCTGCTCTAGCAAGTCACAGTTACACAAGTACTCTCTGCTCTAGCCAGCCACAGTTACACAAGTACTCTCTGCTCTAGCCAGCCATAGTTACACAAGTACTCTCTGCTCTAGCCAGCCATAGTTACACAAGTACTCTCTGCTTTATCCAGCCACAGTTACACAAGTACTCTCTGCTCTAGCCAGCCATAGTTACACAAGTACTCTCTGCTCTAGCCAGCCATAGTTACACAAGTACTCTCTGCTTTATCCAGCCACAGTTACACAAGTACTCTCTGCTCTATCCAGCCATAGTTACACAAGTACTCTCTGCTCTAGCAGCCATAGTTACACAAGTACTCTCTGCTCTAGCAAGTCACAGTTACACAAGTACTCTCTGCTCTAGCCAGCCATACTTACACAAGTACTCTCTGCTCTAACCAGCCATAGTTACACAAGTACTCTCTGCTCTATCCAGCCACAGTTACACAAGTACTCTCTGTTCTAGCCAGCCATAGTTACACAAGTACTCTCTGCTCTATCCAGCCATAGTTACACAAGTACTCTCTGCTCTAGCAAGCCATAGTTACACAAGTACTCTCTGCTCTAGCCAGTCATAGATACACAAGTACTCTCTGCTCTAGCCATCCATAGTTACACAGGTACTCTCTGCTCTAGCCAGCCACAGTTACACAAGTACTCTCTGCTCTAGCCAGCCATAGTTACACAGGTACTCTCTGCTCTAGCCAGCCATAGTTACACAAGTACTCTCTGCTCTAGCTAGCCACAGTTACACAAGTACTCTTTGCTCTAGCCAGCCATAGTTACACAATTACTCTTTGCTCTAGCCAGCCATAGTTACACAAGTACTCTCTGTTCTAGCCAGCCATAGTTACACAAGTACTCTCTGCTCTAGCCAGCCATAGTTACACAAGTACTCTCTGCTCTATCCAGCCATAGTTACACAAGTACTCCCTGCTTTAGCTAGCCATAGTTACACAAGTACTCTCTGCTCTAGCCAGCCATAGTTACACAAGTACTCTCTGCTCTAGCTAGCCATAGTTACACAAGTACTCTCTGCTCTAGCCAGCCATAGTTACACAATTACTCTTTGCTCTAGCCAGCCACAGTTACACAAGTACTCTCTGCTCTAGCCAGCCATAGTTACACAAGTACTGTCTGCTCTAGCCAGCCATAGTTACACAAGTACTCTCTGCTCTAGCCAGCCATAGTTACACAAGTACTCTCTGCTCTTGCCAGCCATAGTTACACAAGTACTCTGCTCTAGCCAGCCATAGTTACACAATTACTCTTTGCTCTAGCCAGCCATAGTTACACAAGTACTCTCTGTTCTAGCCAGCCATAGTTACACAAGTACTCTCTGCTCTAGCCAGCCATAGTTACACAAGTACTCTCTGCTCTATCCAGCCATAGTTACACAAGTACTCTCTGCTCTATCCAGCCATAGTTACACAAGTACTCTCTGTTCTAGCCAGCCATAGTTACACAAGTACTCTCTGCTCTAGCCAGCCATAGTTACACAAGTACTCTCTGCTCTATCCAGCCATAGTTACACAAGTACTCTCTGCTCTAGCCAGCCATAGTTACACAAGTACTCTCTGCTCTAGCCAGTCATAGATACACAAGTGCTCTCTGCTCTAGCCAACCATAGTTACACAGATACTCTCTGCTCTAGCCAGCCACAGTTACACAAGTACTCTCTGCTCTAGCCAGCCATAGTTACACAAGTACTCTCTGCTCTATCCAGCCATAGTTACACAAGTACTCTCTGCTCTAGCCAGCCATAGTTACACAAGTACTCTCTGCTCTAGCCAGCCATAGATACACAAGTACTCTCTGCTCTAGCCAGCCACAGTTACAGAAGTACTCTCTGCTCTAGCCAGCCATAGTTACACAAGTACTCTCTGCTCTATCCAGCCACAGTTACACAAGTACTCTCTGCTCTAGCCAGCCATAGTTACACAACTACTCTCTGCTCTAGCCAGCCATAGTTACACAAGTACTCTCTGCTCTATCCAGCCATAGTTACACAAGTACTCTCTGCTCTATCCAGCCATAGTTACACAAGTACTCTCTGTTCTAGCCAGCCATAGTTACACAAGTACTCTCTGCTCTAGCCAGCCATAGTTACACAAGTACTCTCTGCTCTATCCAGCCATAGTTACACAAGTACTCTCTGCTCTAGCAAGCCATAGTTACACAAGTACTCTCTGCTCTAGCCAGTCATAGATACACAAGTGCTCTCTGCTCTAGCCAACCATAGTTACACAGATACTCTCTGCTCTAGCCAGCCACAGTTACACAAGTACTCTCTGCTCTAGCCAGCCATAGTTACACAAGTACTCTCTGCTCTATCCAGCCATAGTTACACAAGTACTCTCTGCTCTAGCCAGCCATACTTACACAAGTACTCTCTGCTCTAGCCAGCCATAGATACACAAGTACTCTCTGCTCTATCCAGCCACAGTTACACAAGTATTCTCTGCTCTAGCAAGTCACAGTTACACAAGTACTCTCTGCTCTAGCCAGCCACAGTTACACAAGTACTCTCTGCTCTAGCCAGCCATAGTTACACAAGTACTCTCTGCTCTAGCCAGCCATAGTTACACAAGTACTCTCTGCTTTATCCAGCCACAGTTACACAAGTACTCTCTGCTCTAGCCAGCCATAGTTACACAAGTACTCTCTGCTCTAGCCAGCCATAGTTACACAAGTACTCTCTGCTTTATCCAGCCACAGTTACACAAGTACTCTCTGCTCTATCCAGCCATAGTTACACAAGTACTCTCTGCTCTAGCCAGCCATAGTTACACAAGTACTCTCTGCTCTAGCCAGTCATAGTTACACAAGTATTCTCTGCTCTAGCCAGCCATAGTTACACAAGTAATCTCTGCTCTAGCCAGCCACAGTTACACAAGTACTCTCTGCTCTAGCCAGCCATAGTTACACAAGTACTCTCTGTTTTAGCTAGCCATAGTTACACAAGTACTCTCTGCTTTATCCAGCCACAGTTACACAATTACTCTCTGCTCTAGCCAGCCATAGTTACACAATTACTCTTTGCTCTAGCCAGCCATAGTTGCACAAGTACTCTCTGTTCTAGCCAGCCATAGTTACACAAGTACTCTCTGCTCTAGCCAGCCATAGTTACACAAGTACTCTCTGCTCTATCCAGCCATAGTTACACAAGTACTCTCTGCTTTAGCTAGCCATAGTTACACAAGTACTCTCTGCTCTAGCCAGCCATAGTTACACAAGTACTCTCTGCTCTAGCCAGCCATAGTTACACAAGTACTCTCTGCTCTAGCCAGCCATAGTTACACAATTACTCTTTGCTCTAGCCAGTCACAGTTACACAAGTACTCTCTGCTCTAGCCAGCCATAGTTACACAAGTACTCTCTGCTCTAGCCAGCCATAGTTACACAAGTACTCTCTGCTCTAGCCAGTCATAGTTACACAAGTACTCTCTGCTCTTGCCAGCCATAGTTACACAAGTACTCTCTGCTCTAGCCAGCCATAGTTACACAAGTACTCTCTGCTCTAGCCAGCCATAGTTACACAATTACTCTTTGCTCTAGCCAGCCATAGTTACACAAGTACTCTCTGTTCTAGCCAGCCATAGTTACACAAGTACTCTCTGCTCTATCCAGCCATAGTTACACAAGTACTCTCTGTTCTAGCCAGCCATAGTTACACAAGTACTCTCTGCTCTAGCCAGCCATAGTTACACAAGTACTCTCTGCTCTATCCAGCCATAGTTACACAAGTACTCTCTGTTCTAGCCAGCCATAGTTACACAAGTACTCTCTGCTCTAGCCAGCCATAGTTACACAAGTACTCTCTGCTCTAGCCAGCCATAGTTACACAAGTACTCTCTGCTCTAGCAAGCCATAGTTACACAAGTACTCTCTGCTCTAGCAAGTCACAGTTACACAAGTACTCTCTGCTCTAGCCAGCCATACTTACACAAGTACTCTCTGCTCTAGCCAGCCATAGTTACACAAGTACTCTCTGCTCTATCCAGCCACAGTTACACAAGTACTCTCTGTTCTAGCCAGCCATAGTTACACAAATACTCTCTGCTCTATCCAGCCATAGTTACACAAGTACTCTCTGCTCTAGCAGCCATAGTTACACAAGTACTCTCTGCTCTAGCCAGTCATAGATACAAAAGTACTCTCTGCTCTAGCCAGCCATAGTTACACAGGTACTCTCTGCTCTAGCCAGCCACAGTTACACAAGTACTCTCTGCTCTAGCCAGCCATAGTTACACAGGTACTCTCTGCTCTAGCCAGCCATAGTTACACAAGTACTCTCTGCTCTAGCTAGCCATAGTTACACAAGTACTCTCTGCTCTAGCCAGCCATAGTTACACAATTACTCTTTGCTCTAGCCAGCCATAGTTACACAATTACTCTTTGCTCTAGCCAGCCATAGTTGCACAAGTACTCTCTGTTCTAGCCAGCCATAGTTACACAAGTACTCTCTGCTCTAGCCAGCCATAGTTACACAAGTACTCTCTGCTCTATCCAGCCATAGTTACACAAGTACTCTCTGCTTTAGCTAGCCATAGTTACACAAGTACTCTCTGCTCTAGCCAGCCATAGTTACACAAGTACTCTCTGCTCTAGCTAGCCATAGTTACACAAGTACTCTCTGCTCTAGCCAGCCATAGTTACACAATTACTCTTTGCTCTAGCCAGTCACAGTTACACAAGTACTCTCTGCTCTAGCCAGCCATAGTTACACAAGTACTCTCTGCTCTAGCCAGCCATAGTTACACAAGTACTCTCTGCTCTAGCCAGCCATAGTTACACAAGTACTCTCTACTCTTGCCAGCCATAGTTACACAAGTACTCTCTGCTCTAGCCAGCCATAGTTACACAAGTACTCTCTGCTCTAGCCAGCCATAGTTACACAATTACTCTTTGCTCTAGCCAGCCATAGTTACACAAGTACTCTCTGTTCTAGCCAGCCATAGTTACACAAGTACTCTCTGCTCTATCCAGCCATAGTTACACAAGTACTCTCTGTTCTAGCCAGCCATAGTTACACAAGTACTCTCTGCTCTAGCCAGCCATAGTTACACAAGTACTCTCTGCTCTATCCAGCCATAGTTACACAAGTACTCTCTGCTCTAGCAAGCCATAGTTACACAAGTACTCTCTGCTCTAGCCAGTCATAGATACACAAGTACTCTCTGCTCTAGCCAGCCATAGTTACACAGATACTCTCTGCTCTAACCAGCCACAGTTACACAAGTACTCTCTGCTCTAGCCAGCCATAGTTACACAAGTACTCTCTGCTCTATCCAGCCATAGTTACACAAGTACTCTCTGCTCTAGCCAGCCATAGTTACACAAGTACTCTCTGCTCTAGCCAGCCATAGATACACAAGTACTCTCTGCTCTAGCCAGCCACAGTTACAGAAGTACTCTCTGCTCTAGCCAGCCATAGTTACACAAGTACTCTCTGCTCTATCCAGCCACAGTCACATAAGTACTCTCTGCTCTAGCCAGCCATAGTTACACAAGTACTCTCTGCTCTAGCCAGCCATAGTTACACAAGTACTCTCTGTTCTAGCTAGCCATAGTTACACAAGTACTCTCTGCTCTAGCCAGCCACAGTTACACAAGTACTCTCTGCTTTATCCAGCCACAGTTACACAAGTACTCTCTGCTCTAGCCAGCCACAGTTACACAAGTACTCTCTGCTTTATCCAGCCACAGTTACACAAGTATTCTCTGCTCTAGCTAGCCATAGTTACACAAGTACTCTCTGCTCTAGCCAGCCATAGTTACACAATTACTCTTTGCTCTAGCCAGCCATAGTTACACAAGTACTCTCTGCTCTAGCTAGCCATAGTTACACAAGTACTCTCTACTCTAGCCAGCCATAGTTACACAAGTACTCTCTGCTCTAGCCAGCCATAGTTACACAAGTACTCTCTGCTCTAGCCAGCCATAGTTACACAATTACTCTTTGTTCTAGCCAGCCATAGTTACACAAGTACTCTCTGTTCTAGCCAGCCATAGTTACACAAGTACTCTCTGCTCTATCCAGCCATAGTTACACAAGTACTCTCTGTTCTAGCCAGCCATAGTTACACAAGTACTCTCTGCTCTAGCCAGCCATAGTTACACAAGTACTCTCTGCTCCATCCAGCCATAGTTACACAAGTACTCTCTGCTAGCAGCAAGCCATAGTTACACAAGTACTCTCTGCTCTAGCCAGTCATAGATACACAAGTACTCTCTGCTCTAGCCAGCCATAGTTACACAGGTACTCTCTGCTCTAGCCAGCCATAAATACACAAGTACTCTCTGCTCTAGCCAGCCACAGTTACACAAGTACTCTCTGCTCTAGCCAGCCATAGATACACAAGTACTCTCTGCTCTAGCCAGCCATAGTTACACAAGTACTCTCTGCTCTAGCAAGCCATAGTTACACAAGTACCTCTGCTCTAGCCAGTCATAGATACACAAGTACTCTCTGCTCTAGCCAGCCATAGTTACACAAGGTACTCTCTGCTCTAGCCAGCCATAACACACACAAGTACCTCTCTGCTCTAGCCAGCCACAGTTACACAAGTACTCTCTCTGCTCTAGCCAGCCATAGATACACACAAGTACTCTCTGCTCTAGCCAGCCATAGTTACACAAGTACTCTCTGCTCTAGCAAAGCCATAGTTACACAAGTACTCTCTGCTCTAGCCAGTCATAGATTACACAAGTACTCTCTGCTCTGTTTCAGTCATGATACACAAGTACTCTCTGCTCTAGCCAGCCATAAGTTACACAGGTACTCTCTGCTCTAGCCAGCCATAAATACACAAGTACTCTCTGCTTTTAGCCAGCCACAGTTACACAAGTACTCTCTGCTCTAGCCAGCCATAGATACACAAGTACTCTCTGCTCTAGCCAGCCATAGTTACACAAGTACTCTCTGCTCTAGCAAGCCATAGTTACACAAGTACTCTCTGCTCTAGCCAGTCATAGATACACAAGTACTCTCTGCTCTAGCCAGCCATAGATACACAAGTACTCTCTGCTCTAGCCAGCCATAGTTACACAAGTACTCTCTGCTCTAGCCAGCCATAGTTACACAAGTACTCTCTGCTCTATCCAGCCATAGTTACACAAGTACTCTCTGTTCTAGCCAGCCATAGTTACACAAGTACTCTCTGTTCTAGCTAGCCATAGTTACACAAGTACTCTCTGCTCTAGCCAGCCATAGTTACACAAGTACTCTCTGTTCTAGCTAGCCATAGTTACACAAGTACTCTCTGCTCTAGCCAGCCATAGTTACACAAGTACTCTCTGCTCTAGCCAGCCATAGTTACACAAGTATTCTCTGCTCTAGCCAGCCATAGTTACACAAGTACTCTCTGCTCTATCCAGCCACAGTTACACAAGTGCTCTCTGCTCCAGCCTGCCATAGTTACACAAGTACTCTCTGTTCTAGCCAGCCATAGTTACACAAGTACTCTCTGCTCTAGCCAGCCATAGTTACACAAGTACTCTCTGCTCTAGCTGCCCAGTAATTTTGTACAGGTGGGACAGCCAGTTAACAGCATCCGCTGCACAGTCTCGAGCTACTGTGATATAATAAAAGCACTTAACCATCACTGTTACAACACAGTGTAGAGCGGGACGAGAACCACGTACCAAGATATTTAATTTTAGGCACGACAACTTGGCCACCCACACTCCTACAACGCAGTGTCATTCATTGGGTGAAAACACCACGTGACGTTATGCATCACTTACCGACTGTATTTAACGGCAAATAAAGTCGTGTGAGACACTAACTTCGTTTTACGCTTTTCAAATTGGTAGATGTCGCACGATACGATGACGCTTTTTAAAAATCCTCGTCAGTGACGATTTGAAAAGTATTTCCGATGACTTAACACATTACTTTGGATGACTTAACACACACCTTTGGATGACTTAACACACACCTTTGGATGACTTAACACATACCTTTGGATGACTTAACACACACCTTTGGATGACTTAACACATACCTTTGGATGACCTAACACATACCTTTGGATGACTTAACACATACCTTTGGATGACTTAACACACACCTTTGGATGACTTAACACATACCTTTGGATGACTTAACATACGCCTTTGGATGACTTAACACATACTTTTGGATGACTTAACATACGCCTTTGGATGACTTAACACATACAAACTGTATCTCTTTATGTTCAAAGATATTCAATATATTTTCTTTAACACGTTAACACAAACATATAAATTTTGCAGACTGTATGATAATTATTTTAGTAAGAACGAACGAGATGTTTTTTTTCCTTTTGCTCTCCCCCCACATGGTTTGATCCACGTCATTTGTAACTTTATCTTAAGTAGAAATCGATTTAGCTACGTAAATAGACAAACGTTCACAATAAATGGGCAATCGAGAAGAAGGCGTTAGGTGACATTTGAAACTTAAATGAAATGATATTTGATACGTCACGCGATGAAACAGTATATAGTATTACTGGTTAACATGTCGGATTGTGGATCCGAGATCTCTCGGTTCGCACCCCTTTATAGATACTCATAAATAAACTTGATCTGCGATTTCTTAAGTAAGCACAATAAACAACTTTACTGCACTTTCCATTGTTAAGTGAAAATGATAAACAACTTCACTGCACTTTCCATTGTTAAGTGAAAATGTTAAACAACGTCACTGCACTTTCCATTGTTAAGTGAAAATGATAAACAACTTCACTGTACTTTCCATTGTTGAGTGAAAATGATAAACAACTTCACTGTACTTTCGATTGTTGAGTGAAAATTATAAAAAACTTTACTGTACTTTCCATTGTTAAGTGAAAATGATAAACAACTTTACTGTACTTTACATTGTTGAGTGAAAATGATAAACAACTTCACTATACTTTCCATTGTTAAGTGAAAATGATAAACAACTTTACTGCACTTTCCATTGTTAAGTGAAAATGATAAACAACTTCACTGTACTTTCCATTGTTAAGTGAAAATGATAAACAACTTTACTGTACTTTACATTGTTGAGTGAAAATGATAAACAACTTCACTATACTTTCCATTGTTAAGTGAAAATGATAAACAACTTCACTGCACTTTCCATTGTTAAGTGAAAATGACAAACAACTTCACTGTACTTTCCATTGTTAAGTGAAATGATAAACAACTTTACTGTACTTTACATTGTTGAGTGAAAATGATAAACAACTTCACTATACTTTCCATTGTTAAGTGAAAATGATAAACAACTTCACTGCACTTTCCATTGTTAAGTGAAAATGATAAACAACTTTACTGCACTTTCCATTGTTAAGTGAAAATGATAAACAACTTCACTGTACTTTCCATTGTTGAGTGAAAATGATAAACAACTTCACTGCACTTTCCATTGTTAAGTGAAAATGATAAACAACTTCACTGTACTTTCCATTGTTGAGTGAAAATTATAAACAACTTTACTGTACTTTCCATTGTTGAGTGAAAATTATAAACAACTTCACTGCACTTTCCATTGTTGAGTGAAAATTATAAACAACTTCACTGCACTTTCCATTGTTAAGTGAAAATGATAAACAACTTCACTGTACTTTCCATTGTTAAGTGAAAATGATAAACAACTTTACTGTACTTTCCATTGTTAAGTGAAAATGATAAACAACTTCACTGTACTTTCCATTGTTAAGTGAAAATGATAAACAACTTCACTGTACTTTCCATTGTTAAGTGAAAATGATAAACAACTTTACTGTACTATCCATTGTTGAGTGAAAATGATAAACAACTTCACTGCACTTTCCATTGTTGAGTGAAAATGATAAACAACTTCACTGCACTTTCCATTGTTAAGTGAAAATGATAAACAACTTTACTGTACTTTCCATTGTTGAGTGAAAATGATAAACAACTTCACTGCACTTTCCATTGTTGAGTGAAAATGATAAACAACTTCACTGCACTTTCCATTGTTAAGTGAAAATGATAAACAACTTCACTGCACTTTCAATTGTTGAGTGAATATGATAAACAACTTTACTGTACTTTCCATTGTTGAGTGAAAATGATAAACAACTTCACTGTACTTTCCATTGTTGATTGAAAATGATAAATAACTTCACTGTACTTTCCATTGTTAAGTGAAAATGATAAACAACTTCACTGTACTTTCCATTGTTAAGTGAAAATGATAAACAACTTCACTGCACTTTCCATTGTTAAGTGAAAATGATAAACAACTTCACTGTACTTTCCATTGTTAAGTGAAAATGATAAACAACTTCACTGTACTTTCCATTGTTAAGTGAAAATGATAAACAACTTCACTGTACTTTCCATTGTTAAGTGAAAATGATAAACAACTTCACTGCACTTTCCATTGTTAAGTGAAAATGATAAACAACTTCACTGCACTTTCCATTGTTAAGTGAAAATGATAAACAACTTCACTGCACTTTCCATTGTTAAGTGAAAATGATAAACAACTTTACTGCACTTTCCATTGTTAAGTGAAAATGATAAACAACTTCACTGCACTTTCCATTGTTAAGTGAAAATGATAAACAACTTCACTGTACTTTCTATTGTTGAGTGAATATGATAAACAACTTCACTGTACTTTCCATTGTTAAGTGAAAATGATAAACAACTTCACTGCACTTTCCATTGTTGAGTGAAAATGATAAACAACTTCACTGCACTTTCCATTGTTGAGTGAAAATTATAAACAACTTTACTGCACTTTCCATTGTTGAGTGAAAATGATAAACAACTTCACTGCACTTTCCATTGTTAAGTGAAAATGATAAACAACTTTACTGCACTTTCCATTGTTGAGTGAAAATGATAAACAACTTTACTGTACTTTCCATTGTTAAGTGAAAATGTTAAACAACTTCACTGTACTTTCCATTGTTGAGTGAAAATTATAAACAACTTCACTGTACTTTCCATTGTTAAGTGAAAATGATAAACAACTTCACTGTACTTTCCATTGTTAAGTGAAAATGATAAACAACTTTACTGTACTTTCCATTGTTAAGTGAAAATGATAAACAACTTCACTGCACTTTCCATTGTTAAATGAAAATGATAAACAACTTCACTGTACTTTCCATTGTTGAGTGAAAATGATAAACAACTTCACTGCACTTTCCATTGTTAAATGAAAATGATAAACAACTTCACTGCACTTTCCATTGTTAAATGAAAATGATAAACAACTTCACTGTACTTTCCATTGTTGAGTGAAAATGATAAACAACTTCACTGTACTTTCCATTGTTAAATGAAAATGATAAACAACTTCACTGTACTTTCCATTGTTAAGTGAAAATGATAAACAACGTCACTGTACTTTCCATTGTTAAGTGAAAATGATAAACAACTTCACTGCACTTTCCATTGTTAAGTGAAAATGATAAACAACTTCACTGTACTTTCCATTGTTATGTAAGAACAACAATAAGTACACTATGCTCCTATTGTGAAGTGAAAATATAATTAAATTCGTTCTTTTTGCCACTATGAAGCGCGAGAATAATCAAACCTATTTTACGGTGAAAAAAATAGTCACATTCACTGTCTTTGTTCGTGTAACATGGTTTCAGACAAAGATATTTACACTTACCGTTCTTCCTCAGACTGTAACACGTTTTGTGGAGAACACCGTTATCAGACAAAGATATTTACACTTACCGTTCTTCCTCAGACTGTAACACGTTTTGTGTAGAACACCGTTATGAGACAAAGATATCTACACTTACCGTTCTTCCTCAGACTGTAACACGTTTTGTGTAGAACACCGTTATCAGACAAAGATATTTACACTTACCGCTCTTCCTCAGACTGTAACACGTTTTGTGGAGAACACCGTTATCAGACAAAGATATCTACACTTACCGTTCTTCCTCAGACTGTAACACGTTTTGTGTAGAACACCGTTATCAGACAAAGATATTTACACTTACCGCTCTTCCTCAGACTGTAACACGTTTTGTGGAGAACACCGTTATCAGACAAAGATATTTACACTTACCGTTCTTCCTCAGACTGTAACACGTTTTGTGGAGAACACCGTTATAAAACTCGAGTCCTATAATTGCAAAAATGACAATAGCGAACAACACCAGAAGACCTATTTGGAGGAGAGGTGCCATAGCCTTAATTATGGACTTTAAGACTACTTGAAGACCTGTAAAAGGTAACAAACCTGGAATCAGGTGGTAATCAGTAACTTACGTGCTGTTAAGAACTAATGTAATGTTAAGCACAACTTAATGGTAGTTTTCACAGTATTAATGTTTCTTTCATTTAATTACACCATAATAACTCCTGTTATAATTACATCTGACAACTCTTATTTTAATTACGAAATTATATCTCCTATAATTAATAATACCCATGATTACTATTGATTGATTCTTTTGTTATTATACACGAAGCTACACAAGATCTGTGATCTGCCCACCACGTGTATCTAAACCCAGTTTCTAGCACAGTGCCGCTGGGGGGCACCTACTGACGTTGTTTAACTTATTTTACTTAATTCTAAATGTTCGCGAGTTTAGAAACATACAATTAAAGTTATTAAAAAGTAAAATTTTTAATGTTTTTTGTGGTACAACGGCAAGTCTTAAATCTAATAACGACATAAACCAGTTTTCAATACCCGCGGTAGCCATTGTGTAGCTTTGTACTTTACTAACAAACAAACAAGCAGAAGAGGATATTACAGATTCGAGGTAGCAGGACAAATCACGCTTAGTTTGTTTGTTTCTTTAGAATTAAGCACAAACCTACACAATGGGCTAGCTGTGCTCTGCTCACCAATGGTATCGAAACCCGGTTTTTAGTGATGCGAGTCCACAGACGTACCGCCGTGACACTGAGGGGGGGGCCTCATGCTTGGTATCTCAACTGATATCTATTAATATTTCTGGGTCAGTTAGGACTTCTTAATGGAATATAAACAGTAGAAGACGGTCAGGTTATCATCCATATAGTGTTGAGATTTAAAGAAATATTTCATGGATAAACGTTATCCTTTATTAAACTAATAACGTAACAAACACTTGACCAGTGATTAATCTGACCTGCATCTAGACATTCAGAACCCCAGAAATACATTTACATAATGAATAATACCATGAAAAACATCCTCAATCAATCAATAGTCGTTACAGGTCACAGATCCCATTCGTGCTAGTATGGGCGATTAGAGACAACGCCATCTATCGAATATACCTATACCGCAACATTAGAAATGTGTATTCACTTTGTATTTGGTTGTGTATTCACTTTGTATTTGGATGTGTATTCACTTTGTATTTGGTTGTGTATTCACTTTGTATTTGGTTGTGTATTCACTTTGTATTTGGTTGTGTATTCACTTTGTATTTGGTTGTGTATCCACTTTGTATTTGGTTGTCACTCTTATGGTTTTTTATATTTATTTATTAAGTTGTCCACTCATATTTTCAGGACTTACAAAAAAGAAGAGTTTATCTGACTGGTCTTTGTATAGATTACAATAAAATGTCTTTACAACTGTCGTGATTTCAACAAGAAATAAAGATATCTTGTATCTTTATCGCCGTGAGATCCTTTAGAGTAAAAACTCATAAATTATTTCTTAAAGACATGATATTTCACATGTTAAAAAAATTATTACTGTGAAGATTAGATCATATAATTCTAATTTTTAACATTTAGAGAAAACAGACCATAGGAATATTATTTTAGCTGCGGCATAACAGTTAGAAAAATGACTTTGAGTTTGTTCGTTTTTTTCAAGTACAAACTTTTAGCCCACTGGCTCAGTCACTTACTCAACGATTTGAGGTCTAGTTATAAATGTCGATTCAAGAGACCGTACCCTTACCAGTAATGTATTTGACCACGCCCAAGTCTTGAAAGTATTGTAATGATGAGGGTGGGCTTGTTTGGTTTGTTTTCGAATTTCGCGCAAAGCTACTTGAGGGCTCTATCTGCGCTAGCCGTCCCTAACTTAGTAGCGTAAGACAAGAGGGAAGGCAGCTTGTCATCACCACCCACCGCCAACTCTTGGGCTACTCTTTTATCAACGAATAGTTGGCAACATTATAACGTCCCCATGGCTGAAAGGGCGAGCATGCTTGGTGTGACAGGGAGGGTAGACTTGTAGAGATTCTTACGAGTAATAACATCGAACCGAGCACACAGTTGCCCCACGCTGGTAATGTCGGCGTACAAAAATACAGCCAATAAAAAAGGCAAAAATGTTTTATCGATTAATTTCTCTACTCATGTCCAAAAGAAATGAAGAACCGTGGCTACTGAGGATTCCCTCTTGTTAACACAACAAAACAGATCAAAAGAATCTTATTTTTAATACCATACAGGAAGGAACTATCATACGGATGTTACTTTTAGAACAACAAACATGACACGTTGTTTACATTATAAATAAGTACATGTAAAACATCTTACACAAACATGACACGTTGTTTACATTATAAATAAGTTCACGTAAAACATCTTACACAAACATGACACGTTGTTTACATTGTAAATAAGTACATGTAAAACATCTTACACAAACATGACACGTTGTTTACATTGTAAATAAGTACATGTAAAACATCTTACACAAACATGGCACGTTGTTTACATTATAAATAAGTTCACGTAAAACATCTTACACAAACATGACACGTTGTTTACATTATAAATAAGTTCACGTAAAACATCTTACACAAACATGACACGTTGTTTACATTATAAATAAGTACATGTAAAACATCTTACACAGACATCACACGTTGTTTACATTATAAATAAGTTCACGTAAAACATCTTACACAAACATGACACGTTGTTTACATTATAAATAAGTACATGTAAAACATCTTACACAAACATGACACGTTGTTTACATTATAAATAAGTACATGTTAAACATCTTACACAAACATGACACGTTGTTTACATTATAAATAAGTACATGTAAAACATCTTACACAAACATGACACGTTGTTTACATTATAAATAAGTACATGTTAAACATCTTACACAAACATGACACGTTGTTTACATTATAAATAAGTACATGTTAAACATCATACACAGACATCACACGTTGTTTACATTATAAATAAGTTCACGTAAAACATCTTACACAAACATGACACGTTGTTTACATTGTAAATAAGTACATGTAAAACATCTTAAACGAACATGACACGATTGTTTCAGTAATAAGTACCTGTAAAATACACTGCTGACCAAAATCTTAAGGCCAATGAATATAAAGAAGAAATAGCATTTTGCGTTGTTAGACTCAACAACTTATTTGAGTAGAGCTTTGAAAGATGAAAATAAGAAAAGGAAAAAATAAAAATAAAAAACCTTTTTAGTATTTAATAGGAAAAATGTGAACACTATAAAATTAGCCTAAATACTAGCTGGTCAAAAGTTTAAGACCATGCTGAAACGAAGCGTTAATTGGTAAACACGATACGAAATTTAGGTATTTGCGTTTAAGCATAAGCGTTGTCAACATCTCCTGTGTTCATTGGGTAAAAACATGGTAAAAAGTTGACAGAGTTTGAACGTGGCAGAATTGTCAAGCTGCAAAAGCAAGGTCTCTCTCAACGTGCCATCGCTGGTGAGATTGGGCGTAGTAAAACTGCTGTTGCAAATTTCTTAAAAAACCTGATGGATACGAAACGAGAATTTCAAATAGTCGGTCCGAGAAAATTTCGCCGGCGTTGAGCAGGAGGATTCGACGGGTTGTCCGGCAAGACACCACCCGATCGTCAAACCACGCGCAGAATGCAGCTCAAGAACAATAAGACGGCATCTACGAAATAAAGGCTTTAAAAACCGTAAACGTTTTGAAAGGCCACGCCTTCTTCCACACCACGAAACAGCTCGGTTAAACTTTGCTGAGAAGCACCAAACATGGGACATAGAAAAGTGGAAGAAGGTTTTGTTTTCTGATGAGAAAATATTTAACCTGGATGATCCAGATGGCTTCCAACTGGCACGATAAGGATATCTCACCGGAGACATTTTCTACACGACATAGTGGAGGAGGTTCCATCATGATCTGGGGTGCTTTCTCCTTCCATGGAACAATGGAGCTTCAGGTTATACAGGGGCGTCAAACAGCAGCTGGTTGCATTGGCATGTTGGAGAGAGCACCCTTACTGATTGAAGGCCCTCGCTTGTGTGGAAATGACTGGATCTTTCAGCAGGACAACGCTGCAATCCACAATGCCTGCAGGACAAAGGACTTTTTCATGGCGAATAACGTGATTCTTTCTTTAAAACCATCCAGCGTGTTCGCCAGAACTGAACCCCATTGAAAATGTTTAGGGTGGATGGCAAGGGAAGTCTATAGAAATGGACGTCAGTTCCAAACAGTGCATGATCTTCGTGAAGCCATCTTCACCACTTGGAATAACATTCCAGCCAGCCTTCTAAAAACACTTATATCGACCATGCCAAAGGGAATTTTTGAAGTTATTCACAATAACGGCCGTGCAACTCACTACTGAGACCTCTTGTTGGGCATTTCCTACCCTGTTTAGGACTTCTTTTTGGTATGGTCTAAACTTTTGACGATCTAGTATTCAGGCTAATTTCACAGTGATCGCATTTTCCCTATTAAATGCTAAAAACGTTTTTTAATTTTATTTTCCCTTTTCTTATTTTCATCTTTCGAAGCTCTACTCAAATAAGTGGTTGAGTCTAACAACGCAAAATGCATATTTTTTCTTTATGTTCATTGGCCTTAAGGTTTTGGCCAGCAGTGGATCGTATATAAACATGATACGATTGTTTCCATAATACGTACATGTAAAACACCTTATAGAAACACGACACATGATATTAATAATTGGATCCTCTGTACTTACTGGGGATTCCAGAAACCAGTTTCAGGGGCCGCAGAACTCTTATAGCCCTGAGTGTTCTCAAGTCTACCTCTAACATATCCGACGCATAGGACGTGATAAACCTGTAAAAAGAAGGAAAAACCACCACCAGGTTTTACAGGAAGATAACATGGTCGCCATATATGTCTTTGAAGCTTTGAGTAAGATACGATCGTAAGTGAAATACATACATTGCTTCAAACACTAACGTTTGATAGTAATATAAGTACTGATATCTGTAGTGTCTGTCTGTTTTGGTAAAACGTTTAGCCCTCTAGAAGTCGTGAACGGTATTATACACTGGACTCAAGAGCTATGGAATGAAACAGTGTGTAAAAAATATAAAACAAGGAACAATTAACAATAATGTGATCTTTGAATAAGTTACGTTAATCTGACATCAGAATGTTTGAAAGTAGTGTTACTTTTAGGTTAATCTGACATCAGGATGTTTGAAAGTTGTGATATTTTTAGGTTAATCTGATATCAGAATGTTTGTGTTATGTCTTACTCGCTACCCGAACCTATTAAATCAAAGATGTAGAAATTCTGGAGTAATTAACATAATTACACACATATAACGAAGAATTCATCTTAACTTAAAATACCACACAATAATTACAGGGGAACCAGGGGGTACAAAAATTGGTACTTACCCTGTGACGACAACTACAAAATCCATGATATTCCAAACGTTCCGGAGATATGATCCTTTGTGTAAGAGAAATCCTAACGCTAGAATCTTCAACAAGGCTTCGACACAGAAAATGCCCAGAAAATAGGGCTCTGTGTCCTCCTATAAGAACATGTTTAAAATCTTCAACTTGAGGGAAACCAAAACAGAATCAGGTTAAAAGTCTGTTGTAAAATTTCGCGCTGCTGTTCACAAACTAATTTCGCGCTGCTGTTCACAGCCTAATTTCGCGCTGCTGTTCACAGATAATTTCGCGCTGCTGTTCACAGCCTAATTTCGCGCTGCTGTTCACAGATAATTTCGCGCTGCTGTTCACAAACTAATTTCGCGCTGCTGTTCACAGCCTAATTTCGCGCTGCTGTTCACAGCCTAATTTCACGCTGCTGTTCACAGCCTAATTTCGCGCTGCTGTTCACAGCCTAATTTCGCGCTGCTGTTCACAGATAATTTCGCGCTGCTGTTCACAGATTAATTTCGCGCTGCTGTTCACAAACTAATTTCACGCTGCTGTTCACAGCCTAATTTCGCGCTGCTGTTCACAGATTAATTAGACTGTATTTTGATATTCTAAGCCATAGTTAACATGTCTTTATCAAATCATTTTGTGTATGTTACTGATTGAATAAAATATATCATTATATCTCTACAGCATAACAACAAATCTTCAGAATGTCACAACTCTTTGGAACAAAAGATCTCACACACACACATACATAACTTTGGATTTATCGAAGTACTCTGTTCATAAGATATGGATAAATAAGTTAATTGACTAAGTAATCAGTAACACTTGAAGTAGCTGTCCTCCTAACGAATTAGTTATACAAACTGTGACAACTTGAAATAAGTACTAGAATCCATTATAAAATTAATCGTGAGGAAATCTATATTTGATCACATTTTAAAAATCAGTTATGAACTTTATAGTGACATGACAAAGATAGATATATGAACTTACTCCAAGGAACTTACAAACACTTGGTTAAGATGAAACTAATCAGGAACAGAAATATAGTTAGAAGTGGCTAAAAGAATAATACTTAATATGATCGATATGCTCATGAAAAATATGATAATTTATTTGACTGACAGATTATAAAATATCACGAAGTTTTGCTTGTGTTCAAAGTTTTATATCTTTCGTAATATGTATGGTAAATTCGGAAAAATACCAATTAATTTGTCTAATACATTTTGAAAGAATACCATTTGATATAGCGGGTAAATTGTTATAACGTATTTGACGTGGTTAGTAAGTTCTTACGTAATAATTAGTTGTGCTTGTTTGCGACAAAATTATTATTTATCTTAAATTTTATCTCTTATTCAATCTGTTTCAAACAACTATTTTTTCCTGAAGGTAAAATGAACGTTTTTTTTTTTTTCGTATTTCTAAGCAGCTATTTAATAGAAGGAAGTTACAGAAACAGTTGTTAATATAATTATGGGACTGTTTTATTGTATTTATATCAAAATGGCGAAGGAAACACAAAGAGATATTCATACCTACTGTGAGGAATAATATACCTTCATCTTATTTAACATGATAGGACATTGTGATATTTAACTATGGTATAATAATAGAGATTTTTAAAGTCTCCAAAACCAACATTCACTTCAATTTAAAAAAAGATTTATCTTATACAGTAATTTATCCCGTAGTTGTAAGATAACATATAGTGAAAAGAAATGCTAATATACTTACTAATTTCTGAGCTAATAAGGTCCGGTCTCTGTTAGGGAGGTGTTCTTCTAAAGCTAACACTATACAGTTCGCTATAATTGTTAGAAGGACAGCATACTCGAAAGGAGTGGGTCCATCATTAAGGAAACTTACTTTGATTAATAACTGGAAAGTGGCTACCTTAATGAAATCCAACAAACTAGTAAGTAATTAAGTTAGTTTTGAAACTAATCCTTCCAGAAGGATTGCTGAACAAACTAATTAAACTACCCGAACTATTGACTTGAATTTTCAAACATTCCTGATACAAGACTTCTGTATTTAACACATTAATTAACTTCGAAAAACCGGAAAATAATTATCTTTGACGTAAAAAAACTTGACAAGATGAAAATCGATAGATTAGGTGTTTAATCAAAGTTTAGGAACAAATATTATAACAACAAATATAATATAATCTGGTTGTCGCTAATCCCAAAATCACGCGAGCGACACGTGCTCTACCTACCACGGGAACAATACTGCCTGTTGTCTTACCACTGAACCACTGACGGTGCAGACCTAACAGAATGATTTTAAAATAACAACACTGCTATTATGTATGATGAATTTACAAATAAAACTCTAATACAAGAAAAGCAGTAATACGTATTAAAACTAATCAGGAAGAAACAATGAATTATTCACAACAGTTCTCTACCTTTCCCGTTAAATACGATCTGTAAAGGTCGATGTCCTTCTATTCAGACCGCGCTACTTAAGACAACTCAATTCAATAACTTTTTACAATGTCCAGAAATTACAAGATGTTGAATTTCAAACAAAGTTTGAGAACAGCATGAATTATTTATTTGAACTTTGTCGAGGGAGTTAACTAGAGTGAAGTGCATTTAACACTACCAGTTGTTAACTAGAGTGAAGTACATGTAACACTACCAGTTGTTAACTAGAGTGAAGTACATGTAATACTACCAGTTGTTAACTAGAGTGAAGTACACGTAACACTACCAGTTGTTAACTAGAGTGAAGTACATGTAACACTACCAGTTGTTAACTAGAGTGAAGTACATTTAACACTACCAGTTGTTAACTACAGTGACGTACATGTAACACTACCAGTTGTTAACTAGAGTGAAGTGCATGTAACACAACCAGTTGTTAACTTGAGTGAAGTACATTTAACACTACCAGTTGTAAACTAGAGTGAAGTACATTTAACACTACCAGTTGTTAACTACAGTGACGTACATGTAACACTAGCAGTTGTTAACTAGAGTGAAGTACATGTAACACTAGCAGTTGTTAACTAGAGTGAAGTACATTTAACACTACCAGTTGTAAACTAGAGTGAAGTACATTTAACACTACCAGTTGTAAACTAGAGTGAAGTACATCTAACACTACCAGTTGTAAACTAGAGTGAAGTACATTTAACACTACCAGTTGTTAACTACAGTGACGTACATGTAACACTAGCAGTTGTTAACTAGAGTGAAGTACATGTAACACTAGCAGTTGTTAACTAGAGTGAAGTACATTTAACACTACCAGTTGTAAACTAGAGTGAAGTACATTTAACACTACCAGTTGTTAACTAGAGTGACGTACATGTAACACTAGCAGTTGTTAACTAGAGTGAAGTACATTTAACACTACCAGTTGTTAACTAGAGTGAAGTACATGTAACACTAGCAGTTGTTAACTAGAGTGAAGTACATTTAACACTACCAGTTGTAAACTAGAGTGAAGTACATTTAACACTACCAGTTGTTAACTAGAGTGAAGTACATTTAACACTAGCAGTTGTTAACTAGAGTGAAGTACATGTAACACTACCAGTTGTTAACTAGAGTGACGTACATGTAACACTAGCAGTTGTTAACTAGAGTGAAGTACATGTAACACTACCAGTTGTTAACTAGAGTGAAGTACATGTAACACTACCAGTTGTTAACTAGTGTGAAGTACATGTAACACTACCAGTTGTTAACTAGAGTGAAGTACATGTAACACTACCAGTTGTTAACTAGAGTGAAGTACATGTAACACTACCAGTTGTTAACTTGAGTGAAGTACATGTAACACTACCAGTTGTTAACTTGAGTGAAGTACATGTAACACTACCAGTTGTTAACTAGAGTGAAGTACATGTAACACTACCAGTTGTTAAGTAGAGTGACGTGCATGTAACACTTCCAGTTGTTAAGTAGAGTGACGTACATGTAACACTAGCAGTTGTTAACTAGAGTGAAGTACATGTAACACTAGCAGTTGTTAACTAGAGTGAAGTACATGTAACACTAGCAGTTGTTAACTAGAGTGAAGACGAAAAATGATTCAAAAACAAAAATTTTAGAAGATGAAAGACGAATGAAGAACAAGTAATGTTGAAGATGAAAGATGAATTAAAAACAAGTAATGTTGAAGATGAAAGATGAATTAAAAACAAGTAATGTTGAAGATGAAGGATGAATTAAAAACAAGTAATGTTGAAGATGAAAGATGAATTAAAAACAAGTAATGTTGAAGATGAAAGATGAATTAAAAACAAGTAATGTTGAAGATGAAAGATGAATTAAAAACAAGTAATGTTGAAGATGAAAGATGAATTAAAAACAGGTAGTGTTGAAGATGAAAGATGAATTAAAAACAAGTAATGTTGAAGATGAAAGATGAATTAAAAACAAGTAGTGTTGAAGATGAAAGATGAATTAAAAACAAGTAATGTTGAAGATGAAAGATGAATTAAAAACAAGTATTGTTGAAGATGAAAACGAATGAAGAACAAGTAGCGTTGAAGATGAAAGATGAATTAAAAACAAGTAATGTTGAAGATGAAAACGAATGAAGAACAAGTAATGTTGAAGATGAAAGATGAATTAAAAACAGGTAGTGTTGAAGATGAAAGATGAATTAAAAACAAGTAATGTTGAAGATGAAAGATGAATTAAAAACAAGTAATGTTGAAGATGAAAGATGAATTAAAAACAAGTAATGTTGAAGATGAAAGATGAATTAAAAACAAGTAGTGTTGAAGATGAAAGATGAATTAAAAACAAGTAATGTTGAAGTTGAAAGATGAATTAAAAACAAGTAATGTTGAAGATGAAAGATGAATTAAAAACAAGTAATGTTGAAGATGAAAGGTGAATTAAAAACAAGTAATGTTGAAGATGAAAGATGAATTAAAAACAAGTAGTGTTGAAGATGAAAGATGAATTAAAAACAAGTAATGTTGAAGATGAAAGATGAATTAAAACAGGTAGTGTTGAAGATGAAAGATGAATTAAAAACAAGTAGTGTTGAAGATGAAAGATGAATTAAAAACAAGTAATGTTGAAGATGAAAGATGAATTAAAAACAAGTGGTGTTGAAGATGAAAGATGAATTAAAAACAAGTAATGTTGAAGATGAAAGATGAATTAAAAACAGGTAGTGTTGAAGATGAAAGATGAATTAAAAACAAGTAATGTTGAAGATGAAAGATGAATTAAAACAAGTAATGTTGAAGATGAAAGATGAATTAAAAACAAGTAATGTTGAAGATGAAAGATGAATTAAAAACAAGTAATGTTGAAGATGAAAGATGAATTAAAAACAGGTAATGTTGAAGATGAAAGATGAATTAAAAACAAGTAGTGTTGAAGATGAAAGATGAATTAAAACAAGTAATGTTGAAGATGAAAGATGAATTAAAACAAGTAATGTTGAAGATGAAAGATGAATTAAAACAAGTAATGTTGAAGATGAAAGATGAATTAAAAACAAGTAATGTTGAAGATGAAAGATGAATTAAAAGCAAGTAATGTTGAAGATGAAAGGTGAATTAAAAACAAGTAATGTTGAAGATGAAAGATGAATTAAAAACAAGTAATGTTGAAGGTGAAAGATGAATTAAAAACAAGTAATGTTGAAGATGAAAGATGAATTAAAAACAGTTAATGTTGAAGATGAAGGATGAATTAAAAACAAGTAATGTTGAAGATGAAATATGAATTAAAAACAAGTAATGTTGAAGATGAAAGATGAATTAAAAACAAGTAATGTTGAAGATGAAAGATGAATTAAAAACAAGTAATGTTGAAGATGAAAGATGAATTAAAAACAAGTAATGTTGAAGATGAAATATGAATTAAAAACAAGTAATGTTGAAGATGAAGGATGAATTAAAAACAAGTAATGTTGAAGATGAAAGGTGGATTCTTTCCCTGAAATTACTAATTAGTTTTTTTTTTATTTTTTGTTTACAGTTCGCTCTCGGCCATATGGTATTAAATAAATAACTTTATATTTGTGATGACTAGAATAGTGGATGTTATTAGTAAAATTACTTGGTTTTTATGTACACAAGACCTGGCAGTAATATTGAGATATTTTATCAAATTGTTCCAAGTCAGAATAAACTAAGACAATACAATTTACAAGTGTAATGGTGTGTTTTATTTTGATATGGAAGGGGTGCTAGAAACCATTATTCTGTCGAACACTTAGTACCACACAAACCACTTTGTTATGATTATAAAACTGTGATTTGTTAGTTTATTATTGTATAGGCGTAATATGTCATTAGAGACTCTGTAATTAACAAAGATATGGGTATTAAATGTTTATAAAGAACATGTTTGATTCCTCATAGATGATATAACATTATGAGAGTAAACTGTCTTTGAAAACCCCCTACACGTTACAATCTAGTGTTGTGCGACATCGGGAGGGGGGATTCCAAAGTTTCGGAAAACAAAAGAAACGGTTTGTTTGTTTATTTTGAATTTCGCGAAAAGTTACACGAGGCCTATCTGCTACAGCCGTCCCTAATTTAGCAGTGTAAGACTAGAGGAAAGGCAGCTAGTCATCACCACCCACCTCCAATTCTTGGACTACTCTTTTACCGACAAATAGCGGGATTGATCGTCACATTATAACGCATATTCGGCAATGAGGATTCGAATTTGCCACTTCCAGATTGCGACTCGATTGCACTAACTACTAGAGCACGCCAGTCTATCAAAAACACAAACTAAACAGCCGTCAGATTCACTCAGAACCACGTTTTCGATTAAACATCGTAAACTATCTTTAAAGTGAAGCCGTGTGGAGGTATGGGTGCATTATAAGAGTGACCGTCAAATCCAACTATTCGGTTTGACAAAGACAGCTCAAGATACGTGATGTCGACTAGCTCTCCCTTCTGTAATCTGTCCCTTCAAAACTAGCGGGGGGCTAGAAAACTTAGAGAAATTACGATTAGCTTTGCACGAAATCCAACAACAATGAGAAATAGAGTACGAATAAGGGTTTACTTAATATTTCATGATTTTTCAAGCCTGCACAAACCCTGTAGTATTGGCATGATAACATAACAAATCGTCTAGAAGAGACAAAAAGACTTGAAATTCGTGTTGCGTGTATAAACGTTTTTAGTGTGTTATTTAAAAATAAACACAACTTTTCTTGTTTTAGTGGGCCCAACATTTTCCTGCTTGTGCACATATCCACAAAAACCGAATTAAATACAAAATAAAAGTTGGAAGCTTAGCCCTTACTAGTTTTATTGTAGATTAAAATGTTAATTTGCTCCCACAGCACTGGTATCGGAATAGCGCACGAATATTCATGGTATATGTTTTGTAATATCTGACCAGCAATAATCGAATATATTTTAACACTGGTATCAGAATAGCGCACGAATATTCATGGTATATGTTTTGTAATATCTGATCAGTAATAATCGAATATATTTTAACACTGGTATCAGAATAGCGCACGAATATTCATGGTATATGTTTTGTAATATCTGACCAGCAATAATCGAATATATTTTAACACTGGTATCAGAATACCACACGAATATTCATGGTATATGTTTTGTAATATCTGATCAGTAATAATCGAATATATTTTAACACTGGTATCAGAATAGCGCACGAATATTCATGGTATATGTTTTGTAATATCTGATCAGTAATAATCGAATATATTTTTAACACAACACTGTGTTAAAAAAATACTTCTATAAACTTGAATATGAGAATTAGAAGATTAGAACTGAACGGCAACCTAAACGTACGTGGGCTAAGCGGCCAGATTTTGGTATGGGCGTACCTAGTTTTGAGTTAAAAACCGTAGAAACATAAGGCAGTTGGCTAGAAGCGCTCCCTGTCGAGATCATTGAACCGAATACTGAGATTAAGTGTTATAACAGATGAATATACGAAGAATGTTCAGCGGAATCAGGTCTCGAACCCTGGAACCTTTTGAACTACAGTCATGATAACCTAACCAAGAGTCCACGTCTTCGAATTCTATAGAAGTTCAAAATTGATCACCAGGAATTGATAGTTTATTGTTTATCTGAGATCCACGTGAGAAAAATTAGAACAGAATTGTAATATAACGAATTTGAATAGTATTCGATGACTGACCTATGACGATGCTAGGGCCATCCCGGTCTACTTACTGACACAAATCAATTTGACCATTAATAACGTTCAATTTGTATTTTATTTCATAGGTCACGAACAGCAGTTGAACGGTCAAAGCCCCGACGAACTTCTCGTCAGATCATTTATAACCTAGGTTATAGGTGACGTCATAATTTAGATTTAAAATTATTATTTTTTTAATACATGAAACAACCAAACTTCGTTAAACAATTGTTTGTTTGCTACTAAAGCGCAATGGTACACAAAGTAGGTTATCTATGTTGCGTCCACTACACGTGCTATCATACGGAGTAATATACATATAGGTAGCTACAGCGTTACCATGGCAACGGCACTTATGGAAAGACAAACGACACACTGTCTCGATTCACGTGCTATTCATTGCAAGGAGTATACACTAAATTTAAACTCGCTAAGTGTATTGCGTGGCTTGGAGAATTATCTTTATAAGAGTCTGGTGTTTCTGTTCTAGTTGGAATATAAAGAAACAGAACATTATATTTAACTTACCGGTTTTTTTTTCTCTCTTAACCAGCTTCCATTACACAGAATCGAAACAAGAAAATATAAAAGATAAAAGACTAAATTCATGTTAAATATAAGTTTAACTGAACAAAAGAACGTTAAAGTCACTCAAAAAAAACCCCAAAAAAAACGGTCCGGCATAGTCAGGTGGTTAAGGTCCTCGACTCGTAATCTGAGGGTCGCTTGTTCGAATCCCCATCGCACCAAACACGCTCGTCCTTTCAGCCGTTGAAGCTTTATAATGTGACGGTCAATCCCACTATTTGTTGCTAAAAGAGTAGCCCAAGAGTTGGCGGTGGGTGGTGATAACCAGCTGCCTTCCCTCTAGACTTACACTGCTAATTTAGTGACGGCTAGCGCAGATAGCCATGGTGTAACTTTGTGCGAAATTCCAAAACGAACAAACACACACAAAAATATTTATAATACTAATAGTTACAATCCTAACCACCAGGTGTAAATCGATCAAACTACTATCGTCTTTACATCCATCTTAATAACTGGTTTTTGTCTGTGACGTAATTGAAATAAACGTGTATTTGTGGTCAGTTTGTAGTTTGAATTATTTCGATCAATTTATTTCAAAAAACAAACTAGTAAATGCGTTCAGCTGGATTACCAAGGTACGTACTTCGATGGATAATTGTGGTAAAAATTGTCCAATAGGAACTCTCATTAACGCACCTCTGGGACTTTGCAATAAATGTGTTACTACGTCAAAACTTAAACATCGAGAAAGTCTGTTTGTTTTGCATCTCGTGTAAAGCTACTCGAAAGCTATCTGCGCTAGCCGTCCCTAATTTACCAGTGTAAGATTGGAGGGAAAGCAGCTAGTCATCACCACCCACCGCTAACTCTTGGGCTACCCTTTTACCAACGCATAGTGGGATTGACCGTTACATTATGCCCCCGCGCCTGAAAGGAAGAGTATATTTGACGTGAGTGGGATTCGAACCCGCGCCCCCTGGATTAGGAGTCGAAAGCTTTAACACTCTTGGCTATGCCGGGCCTAGAGTAAGTCTTGTCACTTCAACAGCTATTTAAGAAAAACGCATATAAATTGATTTTTAAATCACATTTAAAACTTGCAAAAGCTCAACACTTTAACTTGACACGTTTACAGAATGGACATTGGAGTTTTTCACTGCATTTAAATCAATAAAAAACGCGCACTGAGCGTTTCTATTCCACATCCGTACACTTACAAATAACTGTATTGTGTTATGTCTGCTACAAATAACTGTATTGTGTTATGTCTGCTACAAATAACTGTATTGTGTTATGTCTGCTACAACTCGAAGTAGCACGTGCTTTTCTTAAGCATAATATATCGTTCAATTTTGTTCAATTACATCAAAAATTCTCTATTTACCAGTTTAGTAACAAAAGGAATTAAAATAATGAGATAAAGTGTTTAAATCGATCTTACGAGACACCGATAGAAGTTTTCTAATGTGTATCCTCTTCTTTATGAAGTAATAACAAACAGAAATAGAATACATCGTAAGAACATTAGGATGAGCCAGTCATGTTATACAGACGGTACCTGTTCCAGACAATCATGTTATACAGACGATAACTGTACCGGACAATCATATTATACAGACGGTACCTGTACCAGACAATCATGTTATACAGACGGTACCTGTACAATACAATCATGTTATACAGACGGTACCTGTACAAGACAATCATGTAATGCAGACGGTACCTGTACAATAAAATCATGTTATACAGACAGTACCTGTACCAGACAATCATGTTATACAGACGGTACCTGTACCAGACAATCATGTTATACAGACGATAACTGTACCAGACAATCATGTTATACAGACGGTACCTGTACCAGACAATCATGTTATACAGACGGTACCTGTACCAGACAATCACGTTATACAGACGGTACCTGTACAAGACAATCATGTTATACAGACGGTACCTGTACCAGACAATCATGTTATACAGACAGTACCTGAACAAGACAGTCATGTTATACAGACGGTACCTGTACAAGACAGTCATGTTATACAGACGGTACCTGTACAAGACAATCATGTTATACAGACAGTACCTGTACAAGACAATCATGCTATACAGACAGTACCTGAACAAGACAGTCATGTTATACAGACGGTACCTGTACAAGACAGTCATGTTATACAGACGGTACCTGTACAAGACAATCATGTTATACAGACGGTACCTGTACAAGACAATCATGTTATACAGACGGTACCTGTATAAGACAATCATGTTATACAGACGATAACTGTACAATACAATCATGTTATACAGACGGTACCTGTATAAGACAATCATGTTATACAGACGGTACCTGTATAAGACAATCATGTTATACAGACGATAACTGTACAATACAATCATGTTATACAGACGGTACCTGTACAATACAATCATGTTATACAGACGGTACCTGTACCAGACAATCATGTTATACAGACGGTACCTGTATAAGACAATCATGTTATACAGACGGTACCTGTACCAGACAATCATGTTATACAGACGGTACCTGTACACGACAATCATGTTATACAGACGGTAACTGTACACGACAATCAAGTAATACAGACGGTACCTGTACAATACAATCAGCTAAAAATACATCTGTCTTAATACAGTACTTAATAGTACATCATTGCGTCCAGTTTCAGAAACATACACTTTACAAATCCAAATTTTAATAGAAAATACGTTTATTTACCTCACAATCAACTAGCTACGTGGGACCAACTCTATATTTACGTGTTTCAGAATTTGAAATTACTCGTTAAATAATTTGAAAATTATAGCACGCGATATTAGTTTTAAACATAAAGTAAATAAACAAAACTAACACAGATCATTAAAGATTATTCATATTTTACCTGTTCTTACGACTTTAGTCATGTAGTTCTTTACAAGTAGGTAACAGTTTTTCATACACCCGTTTTTACTTTGATAATAAACTAATGAGTTTTTATCTCTCTGTTTTATTCTTTATATATTAGAAGACGATATTATATTAAATATTGTTAATTTATAATAAATATTCCAACAATATTTGTGTTGAAAAATGGCTTCTGAATATAGAGACAAAGAAATATGTAACTTGTAAAGAAATGTGTTTTATTGTGTTATACACGTGAAATAATATTGTATCTTATTGTGTTATAGACGTGAAGTAATATTGTATCTTATTGTGTTATACACGTGAAGTAATATTGTATCTTATTGTGTTATACACGTGAAGTAATATTGTATCTTATTGTGTTATACATGTGAAGTAATATTGTATCTTACTGTGTTATACACGTGAAGTAATATTGTATCTTACTGTGTTATACACGTGATAATATTGTATCTTATCGTGTTATACATGTGAAGTAATATTGTATCTTACTGTGTTATACACGTGAAGTAATACTGTATCTTACTGTGTTATACACGTGAAGTAATATTGTATCTTATTGCGTTATACACGTTAAATAATATTGTATCTTATTGTGTTATACACGTTAAATAATATTGTATCTTATTGTGTTATACACGTGAAGTAATATTGTATCTTATTGTGTTATACACGTGAAGTAATATTGTATCTTATTGTGTTATACACGTGAAGTAATATTGTATCTTATTGTGTTATACACGTGAAGTAATATTGTATCTTATTGTGTTATACACGTGAAGTAATATTGTATCTTATTGTGTTATACACGTGAAGTAATATTGTATTATTGTGTTATACACGTTAAATAATATTGTATCTTATTGTGTTATACACGTGAAGTAATATTGTACCTTATTGTGTTATACACGTGATAATATTGTATCTTATCGTGTTATACACGTGAAGTAATATTGTATCTTACTGTGTTATACACGTGAAGTAATACTGTATCTTACTGTGTTATACACGTGAAGTAATATTGTATCTTATTGCGTTATACACGTTAAATAATATTGTATCTTATTGTGTTATAGACGTGAAGTAATATTGTATCTTATTGTGTTATACATGTGAAGTAATATTGTATCTTATTGTGTTATACACGTGAAGTAATATTGTATCTTATTGTGTTATACACGTTAAATAATATTGTATCTTATTGTGTTATACACGTGAAGTAATATTGTATCTTATTGTGTTATACACGTGAAGTAATATTGTATCTTATTGTGTTATAGACGTGAAGTAATATTGTATCTTATTGTGTTATACACGTGAAGTAATATTGTATCTTACTGTGTTATACACGTGAAGTAATACTGTATCTTACTGTGTTATACACGTGAAGTAATATTGTATCTTATTGCGTTATACACGTTAAATAATATTGTATCTTATTGTGTTATAGACGTGAAGTAATATTGTATCTTATTGTGTTATACATGTGAAGTAATATTGTATCTTATTGTGTTATACACGTGAAGTAATATTGTATCTTATTGTGTTATACACGTGAAGTAATATTGTATCTTATTGTGTTATACACGTTAAATAATATTGTATCTTATTGTGTTATACACGTGAAGTAATACTGTATCTTATTGTGTTATACACGTGAAGTAATATTGTATCTTATTGTGTTATACACGTGAAGTAATATTGTATCTTATTGTGTTATAGACGTGAAGTAATATTGTATTATTGTGTTATACACGTTAAATAATATTGTATCTTATTGTGTTATACACGTGAAGTAATATTGTATCTTATTGTGTTATACACGTGATAATATTGTATCTTATCGTGTTATACACGTGAAGTAATATTGTATCTTACTGTGTTATACACGTGAAGTAATACTGTATCTTACTGTGTTATACACGTGAAGTAATATTGTATCTTATTGCGTTATACACGTTAAATAATATTGTATCTTATTGTGTTATAGACGTGAAGTAATATTGTATCTTATTGTGTTATACATGTGAAGTAATATTGTATCTTATTGTGTTATACACGTGAAGTAATATTGTATCTTATTGTGTTATACACGTTAAATAATATTGTATCTTATTGTGTTATACACGTGAAGTAATATTGTATCTTATTGTGTTATACACGTGAAGTAATATTGTATCTTATTGTGTTATAGACGTGAAGTAATATTGTATCTTATTGTGTTATACACGTGAAGTAATATTGTATCTTACTGTGTTATACACGTGAAGTAATACTGTATCTTACTGTGTTATACACGTGAAGTAATATTGTATCTTATTGCGTTATACACGTTAAATAATATTGTATCTTATTGTGTTATAGACGTGAAGTAATATTGTATCTTATTGTGTTATACATGTGAAGTAATATTGTATCTTATTGTGTTATACACGTGAAGTAATATTGTATCTTATTGTGTTATACACGTGAAGTAATATTGTATCTTATTGTGTTATACACGTTAAATAATATTGTATCTTATTGTGTTATACACGTGAAGTAATACTGTATCTTATTGTGTTATACACGTGAAGTAATATTGTATCTTATTGTGTTATACACGTGAAGTAATATTGTATCTTATTGTGTTATAGACGTGAAGTAATATTGTATTATTGTGTTATACACGTTAAATAATATTGTATCTTATTGTGTTATACACGTGAAGTAATATTGTATCTTATTGTGTTATACACGTGATAATATTGTATCTTATCGTGTTATACACGTGAAGTAATATTGTATCTTACTGGGTTATACACGTGAAGTAATACTGTATCTTACTGTGTTATACACGTGAAGTAATATTGTATCTTATTGTGTTATACATGTGAAGTAATATTGTATCTTATTGTGTTATACACGTGAAGTAATATTGTATCTTATTGTGTTATACACGTTAAATAATATTGTATCTTATTGTGTTATACACGTGAAGTAATATTGTATCTTATTGTGTTATACACGTGAAGTAATATTGTATCTTATTGTGTTATAGACGCGAAGTAATATTGTATCTTATTGTGTTATACACGTGAAGTAATATTGTATCTTATTGTGTTATACACGTGAAGTAATATTGTATCTTATTGTGTTATACACGTGAAGTAATATTGTATCTTATTGTGTTATACACGTTAAATAATATTGTATCTTACTGTGTTATACACGTGAAGTAATATTGTATCTTACTGTGTTATACACGTGAAGTAATATTGTATCTTATTGTGTTATACACGTTAAATAATATTGTATCTTATCGTGTTATACACGTGAAGTAATATTGTATCTTACTGTGTTATACACGTGAAGTAATACTGTATCTTACTGTGTTATACACGTGAAGTAATATTGTATCTTATTGCGTTATACACGTTAAATAATATTGTATCTTATTGTGTTATACACGTGAAGTAATATTGTATCTTATTGTGTTATACACGTGAAGTAATATTGTATCTTATTGTGTTATACACGTGAAGTAATATTGTATCTTATTGTGTTATACACGTTAAATAATATTGTATCTTACTGTGTTATACACGTGAAGTAATATTGTATCTTACTGTGTTATACACGTGAAGTAATATTGTATCTTATTGTGTTATACACGTTAAATAATATTGTATCTTATTGTGTTATACACGTGAAGTAATATTGTATCTTATTGTGTTATACACGTGAAGTAATATTGTATCTTATTGTGTTATACACGTGAAGTAATATTGTATCTTATTGTGTTATACACGTGAAGTAATATTGTATCTTACTGTGTTATACACGTGAAGTAATATTGTATCTTATTGTGTTATAGACGTGAAGTAATATTGTATCTTATTGCGTTATACACGTTAAATAATATTGTATCTTATTGTGTTATACACGTTAAATAATATTGTATCTTATTGTGTTATACACGTGAAGTAATATTGTATCTTATTGTGTTATACACGTGAAGTAATATTGTATCTTATTGTGTTATAGACGCGAAGTAATATTGTATCTTATTGTGTTATACACGTGAAGTAATATTGTATCTTATTGTGTTATACACGTGAAGTAATATTGTATCTTATTGTGTTATACACGTGAAGTAATATTGTATCTTATTGTGTTATACACGTGAAGTAATATTGTATCTTATTGTGTTATACACGTTAAATAATATTGTATCTTACTGTGTTATACACGTGAAGTAATATTGTATCTTACTGTGTTATACACGTGAAGTAATATTGTATCTTATTGTGTTATACACGTGAAGTAATATTGTATCTTATTGTGTTATACACGTGAAGTAATACTGTATCTTACTGTGTTATACACGTGAAGTAATATTGTATCTTATTGCGTTATACACGTTAAATAATATTGTATCTTATTGTGTTATAGACGTGAAGTAATATTGTATCTTATTGTGTTATACATGTGAAGTAATATTGTATCTTATTGTGTTATACACGTGAAGTAATATTGTATCTTATTGTGTTATACACGTTAAATAATATTGTATCTTATTGTGTTATACACGTGAAGTAATATTGTATCTTATTGTGTTATACACGTGAAGTAATATTGTATCTTATTGTGTTATAGACGTGAAGTAATATTGTATCTTATTGTGTTATACACGTGAAGTAATATTGTATCTTACTGTGTTATACACGTGAAGTAATACTGTATCTTACTGTGTTATACACGTGAAGTAATATTGTATCTTATTGCGTTATACACGTTAAATAATATTGTATCTTATTGTGTTATAGACGTGAAGTAATATTGTATCTTATTGTGTTATACATGTGAAGTAATATTGTATCTTATTGTGTTATACACGTGAAGTAATATTGTATCTTATTGTGTTATACACGTGAAGTAATATTGTATCTTATTGTGTTATACACGTTAAATAATATTGTATCTTATTGTGTTATACACGTGAAGTAATACTGTATCTTATTGTGTTATACACGTGAAGTAATATTGTATCTTATTGTGTTATACACGTGAAGTAATATTGTATCTTATTGTGTTATAGACGTGAAGTAATATTGTATTATTGTGTTATACACGTTAAATAATATTGTATCTTATTGTGTTATACACGTGAAGTAATATTGTATCTTATTGTGTTATACACGTGATAATATTGTATCTTATCGTGTTATACACGTGAAGTAATATTGTATCTTACTGGGTTATACACGTGAAGTAATACTGTATCTTACTGTGTTATACACGTGAAGTAATATTGTATCTTATTGTGTTATACATGTGAAGTAATATTGTATCTTATTGTGTTATACACGTGAAGTAATATTGTATCTTATTGTGTTATACACGTTAAATAATATTGTATCTTATTGTGTTATACACGTGAAGTAATATTGTATCTTATTGTGTTATACACGTGAAGTAATATTGTATCTTATTGTGTTATAGACGCGAAGTAATATTGTATCTTATTGTGTTATACACGTGAAGTAATATTGTATCTTATTGTGTTATACACGTGAAGTAATATTGTATCTTATTGTGTTATACACGTGAAGTAATATTGTATCTTATTGTGTTATACACGTTAAATAATATTGTATCTTACTGTGTTATACACGTGAAGTAATATTGTATCTTACTGTGTTATACACGTGAAGTAATATTGTATCTTATTGTGTTATACACGTTAAATAATATTGTGTCTTATCGTGTTATACACGTGAAGTAATATTGTATCTTACTGTGTTATACACGTGAAGTAATACTGTATCTTACTGTGTTATACACGTGAAGTAATATTGTATCTTATTGCGTTATACACGTTAAATAATATTGTATCTTATTGTGTTATACACGTGAAGTAATATTGTATCTTATTGTGTTATACACGTGAAGTAATATTGTATCTTATTGTGTTATACACGTGAAGTAATATTGTATCTTATTGTGTTATACACGTTAAATAATATTGTATCTTACTGTGTTATACACGTGAAGTAATATTGTATCTTACTGTGTTATACACGTGAAGTAATATTGTATCTTATTGTGTTATACACGTTAAATAATATTGTATCTTATTGTGTTATACACGTGAAGTAATATTGTATCTTATTGTGTTATACACGTGAAGTAATATTGTATCTTATTGTGTTATACACGTGAAGTAATATTGTATCTTATTGTGTTATACACGTGAAGTAATATTGTATCTTACTGTGTTATACACGTGAAGTAATATTGTATCTTATTGTGTTATAGACGTGAAGTAATATTGTATCTTATTGCGTTATACACGTTAAATAATATTGTATCTTATTGTGTTATACACGTTAAATAATATTGTATCTTATTGTGTTATACACGTGAAGTAATATTGTATCTTATTGTGTTATACACGTGAAGTAATATTGTATCTTATTGTGTTATAGACGCGAGTAATATTGTATCTTATTGTGTTATACACGTGAAGTAATATTGTATCTTATTGTGTTATACACGTGAGTAATATTGTATCTTATTGTGTTATACACGTGAAGTAATATTGTATCTTATTGTGTTATACACGTGAAGTAATATTGTATCTTATTGTGTTATACACGTTAAATAATATTGTATCTTACTGTGTTATACACGTGAGTAATATTGTATCTTACTGTGTTATACACGTGAAGTAATATTGTATCTTATTGTGTTATACACGTTAAATAATATTGTATCTTATCGTGTTATACACGTGAGTAATATTGTATCTTACTGTGTTATACACGTGAAGTAATACTGTATCTTACTGTGTTATACACGTGAAGTAATATTGTATCTTATTGCGTTATACACGTTAAATAATATTGTATCTTATTGTGTTATACACGTGAAGTAATATTGTATCTTATTGTGTTATACACGTGAAGTAATATTGTATCTTATTGTGTTATACACGTGAAGTAATATTGTATCTTATTGTGTTATACACGTGAAGTAATATTGTATCTTATTGTGTTATACACGTTAAATAATATTGTATCTTACTGTGTTATACACGTGAAGTAATATTGTATCTTACTGTGTTATACACGTGAAGTAATATTGTATCTTATTGTGTTATACACGTTAAATAATATTGTATCTTACTGTGTTATACACGTGAAGTAATATTGTATCTTACTGTGTTATACACGTGAAGTAATATTGTATCTTTTCGTTTCAACTTTAAAAAGGTTTCGTGTTATAAAAAGTTTTGTGTATTCTGTCATAAGGCAGAGAGACAGGAAATTACTAGAGGGTTCGAAGACCTGTAATCTTTGGCCTTTTCACTGGTGGAAGAAAGAGAACATTTTCAGAGCTTAATAAGAAAACAAGAAGGCGACAAAGTCTGTCTGGAAACAAGAGAACACTAAGATGTCTTCATCGAAGCGTCTCCTACACCCAAGGATCCACCAGAGTTCATGTGTGCAGCATGTCCTCAATTTTACACCTTAGAGTGAAGACTTCTAGTCAACAGCACCCACTGAAAACGTTTGGGCTGTTCTCATCTGATAGAATTGTGGGACGTGATAACCACATTGTAAAATCCCCACGACCCCAAACTGCAATAATGGGTCGCGAATAATAAAATATTCGTTTCGCACTTAAAAGCAAGCTAACCTTTAGGCCAGAAACGTATTTTATTTACGGTTTTTATCGCTACAAAAGCCTATTCTTGGAGACAATGTTTTTTTCTTAGAATAATAAAAGATGTCTGTTTCACTATAAAGCACAGAGTCACACAATGGGTTATCTATGCTCTGTCCCCGAGTGTATCGGAACTCGATTTTTGTGATGCATGTTCTCAGACTCACCCTGAGCCAACGGAGATGACTCACAAATAGCTTGATTTAACACAGTAACAATACAACAAGCGTAAACTAAAGTGACGTGGTTCACTCCAACCTTGTTGCAAGAATGTGGTTTCGTAATTCAGGGATTCGCATTTAAAATAAGCAAAATTATCATAACACTTTTCAGTATAAACTAGCCTAAAATAGAAGAGATAGAAACAAATATCGGTGTCGTACACGGAACAGACTTAATTAATAATTACTTTATATATAGTTTGCCGCTAGATGGCGCCACTAGTAAACTACTGTATCGCTCGTTAAGTGTAACGAACTCTCAATATTCCATACACGTAAAAACAAAGTAAAAAAAACACCGTCGGTAAACGTCTTGTCGTCACATCGCTAGTTTTATAACAAACACCGGCTGATGATTTTTGAAATAAGTCGAAAATATAAGAGCATAAAAGACGGTAAAATTGTGAGTGAATGTTAAAATAATAAATAACACGCAACGTTAAAACACACAATTAAAACCATTTTGAGGTCAGTATATGACCATTAATGTTGCAAGATATTGTTGTATTGTATTAATACTTTTTGGGGTGGTGGTGGTTATATAGATATTATGTTATATAGATGTTATGTTATATAGATATTATGTTCTGTGTACAGGTTTACAATTCCAGCATGAACCTTCATCTCTATTTAATTGTCCCCAAGGCTTCTTGAACATTATTATCTGTAATATACATTTCGGTTGATCTAGTATTATAGTATTTTACCCCAATACCACATGTTATGTTTCATGTACATGCTCACGTACATAACGGATATCTGCGCTAGCCGTCCCTAATTTAGCAGTGTAAGACTAGAGGGAAGGCAGCTAGTCATCACCACCCACCGCTAACTCTTGGGCTACTCTTTTACCAACGAATAGTGGGATTGCCCGTCACGTTATAACGTCCACACGGCTGGGAGGACAAGCATGTTTGGCGCGACGGGGATGCGAACCCGCGACCCTCAGATTACGACTCGCACGCCTTAACACGTTTGATCATGCCGGGCCAATTGGCTGCGGCGTACATTGTAAAGTCGGATGAATACAGTACCTTGTGTGCTATTTTCTTGTTTGGGAGGAAAAAGTGAAAATCTCAGCGAGGAAGGGAGAGGAGTCGCCACATGACGGCCAATGAAATACTCTCAGAAGTCCTGTTACAAAGACACGATCTCTATTGTTCGTAATCGTGTTTTATCAACACATATTTTACTGTTCCTAGTTGTAGCTGACATTAAAAACAACACCAACAATGACACTAGTGTATTTAAGATTTATATCTAAGCAAGCGAGAGAAATCCAACATTCTCCCGAGAGAAAGCAGAGGAACAAGTAGCTGTTGCTATGGTTTCTAGGCTTATACTTTTGATCTAGCCGCGCACCAATTATTCGTGTACAAAAACATGCATGCAATGTTAGTCGGGTTTTTCGTGAAACTTTTATAATATGTAAAGTAGCTATCTCGAAAATAGACTCACGTAAAGTGGGCGTTTCTCGTTGTCGTTAAGATCATCACAAAACTCGTTGTCTGCGTGACGTAACTCGTGTTTCCAAATGTTTAAAAACTCGCTGTTCACAAGAATGGAATTACATTTCTAAATAATTAAAGACCCGACATGGTCAGGTGGTTAGGGGGCGCTCGATTCGTAATCCAAGGGTCGCGGGTTCGAATCCCGTCACACCAAATATGCTCGCTCTTTCAGCTGTGTGGGTTGGTAAAAGAGTAGCTCAAGAGTTGGCGGTGGGTGGTGATGACTAGCTGCCTTCTTTCTAGTCTTACACTGCTAAAGTAGGAACAGCTAACGCGGATACCCCTCGCGTAGCTTTGCGTGGAATTCAAAAACCAAACCAAATAACCAAAGCCTCACTGCTCACAAAGGAATAATTGAGTTTCCAAATGATTCATGTGTTGTTTTAGGAAGTTACAAACAGATATCTCTTTAAACACTAAACATTGTGCTATTCCTGCGTCCCGGTCGCACCAAACATGCTCGCCCTCCTAGCCATGGAGACGTTATAATGTGATGACTAGCTGCCTTCCCTCTAGTCTTACACTGCTAAATTAGGGACGGCTAGCGCAGATAGCTCTCGAATAGCTTTGCGCGAAATTCAAAAACAAACAATCAAACAAGCTATTCCTGCGTCCAAGACGGGGAATCGAAGTCTGGAACTTAAAGTTGTAAATCAGTAAACCTATTGCTGACCCACAGGAAGACTGTGGGTTCCAACTGGAACTAACTACTTGAATGAAATACGTATCTCTTCCCCATTCCGTGGATAGAGGTCTTAAAACGTTCATGTTCGCCAGTTGATATCCGCAGAGGACACAGATATCCGTTTGTGTAGTTGTGTTTCTAACAAAAACAAACGAAGACGGTAAAACTACATATTCCCCTTGAACCTCATAAGAATGAGTGATAATTTCAAACATGTTATCTTTAAGATTCTAACGTAATTTCCAATAAGATATCTTTATCAGCGAGGACGTTTCAGACAGATATTCTGGCGTATTGTGTGGTACGTTAACATAATATCTAATTTTAAAACCTGGTAACTACGCCCGGTACTAAGAAAGGGTGGGCGAAAGGCTTGTAACCTCTCTGTGAGACAGTCGCTACTACAGTAACGGTACAACGTGTCAGAAGACAAAGAATGGGCTAAGTGATAAATAGCTGCGTGCTGAGTTCAGGATCACCACGTTCAAGACTCGCGCCACACACACTCCGCACTTTTAACCGTGGGTGTGTTAGGAGAGTTACAGTCAATATCGGTTATCCGAACGAAGCCCTTATGACGCCCTGTTGGTACTGACTTGCTTCCTTCTCTCTGGTCGGTCGGCCCGACATGGCCAGTTGGTTAAGACACTCGACTCGTAAGCTGAGGGTTGCGGGTTCGAATCCCTGTCACAACAAACATGCTTGCCCTTTCATTCGTGGTGGCGTTATAATGTGACGGTCAATCCCACTATTCGTTGATAAAAGAGTAGCTCAAGAGTTGGCGGTGGGTGACGACGACTAGCTGCCTTCCCTCTAGTCTTACACTGCTAAATTATGGATAGGTGCCGCAGATAAACCTCGAGTAGTTTTGCGCGAAATTGAAAACAAACCAAACCTTCGTCGGTATCTCAGAATATATTTTGTATTTCTGGCAAACGTGCTAAGCCTATATACTGCCAAAAGTACAAACATCGCCAACCTGAAACAAGGGAGAGCAGTACATCTGAAATCTAAATTTCTACGATCTGGCTGTTAAACGTATGCCCAAGCAAATTACCTTTTAAAGTGAAAATATCATTATCTTAGTTCAAAGGTTTTTCTTATTTTCCTAATATCAAATAAAGTTTAATTATTCCACTACAAAGTGTCTCTTGATTTTCTATTTACAAGATGCACACTTGTCTAAAGTATTTTACATCATTCCTGGCATTTGTGTTTAGGCTTACGGAAGTGCCAAATTTTGGAGGTATCTCCAGTGTTTATCAGTTGATGCAAGTTGTTAACACGTTACTGATGAAACCAAATGTATTTGTTAAATGACAACCTAGTTACCATTATTCTTTTGGAGACCAAAACAGAACCTCAGAAAGAGGCACGTAAGGCTTACTTAATAGTGTCCGGAAACTGAATCCGAGAATTTTCGGTTCCGATCCCATTGTCTCAAACAAGGTGTCCGCACTTTGTAATTCTAACTGCAGTATAAGAGTGACAGTTGGTTTCACTTTCAAGTCACACAACAATATCTCAGAGTTGTTGAACTGTTTATAATCCATCAGTTGAAAATTAGAAACGGCTAAGTTTAGATGAATATTCCCCATTATTAGGCTGTTATATTCTGAACTACTTATATAATACTTCAATACTCCCCATTATTAGGTTGTTATATTCTGAACTACTTATATAATACTTCAATACTCCCCATTATTAGGCTGTTATATTCTGAACTACTTATATAATACTTCAATACTCCCCATTATTAGGCTGTTATATTCTGAACTACTTATGTAATACTTCAATACTCCCCATTATTAGGTTGTTATATTCTAAACTACTTATATAATACTTCAATACTCCCCATTATTAGGCTGTTATATTCTGAACTACTTATATAATACTTCAATACTCCCCATTATTAGGCTGTTATATTCTGAACTACTTATATAATACTTCAATACTCCCCATTATTAGGCTGTTATATTCTGAGCTACTTATATAATACTTCAATACTCCACAGTATTAAGTTGTTATATTCTGAACTACTTATATAATACTTCAATACTCCCCATTATTAGGCTGTTATATTCTGAACTACTTATATAATACTTCAATACTCCCCATTATTAGGCTGTTATATTCTGAACTACTTATATAATACTTCAATACTCCCCATTATTAGGCTGTTATATTCTGAACTACTTATATAATACTTCAATACCCCACAGTATTAGGCTGTTATATTCTGAACTACTTATATAATACTTCAATACTCCCCATTATTAGGCTGTTTTATTCTGAACTACTTATATAATACTTCAATACTCCCATTAGGCTGTTATATTCTGAACTACTTATATAATACTTCAATACTCCCCATTATTAGGCTGTTATATTCTGAACTACTTATATAATACTTCAATACTCCCATTAGGCTGTTATATTCTGAACTACTTATATAATACTTCAATACTCCCCATTATTAGGCTGTTATATTCTGAACTACTTATATAATACTTCAATACTCCCCATTATTGGGCTGTTATATTCTGAACTACTTATATAATACTTCAATACTCCCCATTATTAGGCTGTTATATTCTGAACTACTTATATAATACTTCAATACTCCCCATTATTAGGCTGTTATATTCTGAACTACTTATATAATACTTCAATACTCCCCATTATTGGGCTGTTATATTCTGAACTACTTATATAATACTTCAATACTCCCCATTATTAGGCTGTTATATTCTGAACTACTTATATAATACTTCAATACTCCCCATTATTAGGCTGTTATATTCTGAACTACTTATATAATACTTCAATACTCCCCATTATTAGGCTGTTATATTCTGAACTACTTATATAATACTTCAATACTCCCCATTATTAGGCTGTTATATTCTGAACTACTTATATAATACTTCAATACTCCCCATTATTAGGCTGTTATATTCTGAACTACTTATATAATACTTCAATACTCCCCATTATTAGGCTGTTATATTCTGAACTACTTATATAATACTTCAATACTCCCCATTATTAGGCTGTTATATTCTGAACTACTTATATAATACTTCAATACTCCCCATTATTAGGCTGTTATATTCTGAACTACTTATATAATACTTCAATACTCCCCATTATTAGGCTGTTATATTCTGAACTACTTATATAATACTTCAATACTCCCATTAGGCTGTTATATTCTGAACTACTTATATAATACTTCAATACTCCCCATTATTAGGCTGTTATATTCTGAACTACTTATATAATACTTCAATACTCCCTATTATTAGGCTGTTATATTCTGAACTACTTATATAATACTTCAATACTCCCCATTATTAGGCTGTTATATTCTGAACTACTTATATAATACTTCAATACTCCCCATTATTAGGCTGTTATATTCTGAACTACTTATATAATACTTCAATACTCCCCATTATTAGGCTGTTATATTCTGAATTACTTATATAATACTTCAATGCTCCCCATTATTAGGCTATTATATTCTGAACTACTTATATAATACTTCAATACTCCCCATTATTAGGCTGTTATATTCTGAACTACTTATATAATACTTCAATACTCCCCATTATTAGGCTGTTATATTCTGAACTACTTATATAATACTTCAATACTCCCCATTATTAGGCTGTTATATTCTGAACTACTTATATAATACTTCAATACTCCCCATTATTAGGCTGTTATATTCTGAACTACTTATATAATACTTCAATACTCCCCATTATTAGGTTGTTATATTCTGAACTACTTATATAATACTTCAATACTCCCCATTATTAGGCTGTTATATTCTGAACTACTTATATAATACTTCAATACTCCCCATTATTAGGCTGTTATATTCTGAACTACTTATATAATACTTCAATACTCCCCATTATTAGGCTGTTATATTCTGAACTACTTATATAATACTTCAATACTCCCCATTATTAGGCTGTTATATTCTGAACTACTTATATAATACTTCAATACTCCCCATTATTAGGTTGTTATATCCTGAACTACTTATATAATACTTCAATACTCCACAGTATTAAGTTGTTATATTCTGAACTACTTATATAATACTTCAATACTCCACAGTATTAAGTTGTTATATTCTGAACTACTTATATAATACTTCAATACTCCCCATTATTAGGCTGTTATATTCTGACTTATATAATACTTCAATACTCCCCATTATTATGCTGTTATATTCTGAACTACTTATATAATACTTCAATACTCCCCATTATTAGGCTGTTATATTCTGAACTACTTATATAATACTTCAATACTCCACAGTATTAAGTTGTTATATTCTGAGCTACTTATATAATACTACAATACTCCACAGTATTAACTTGTTATATTCTGAGCTCATTATATAATACTACAATACTCCACAGTATTAACTTGTTATATTCTGAGCTCATTGTATAATACATGAATACCCCCCAGTATTAAGTTCTTATAACTTGAACTTCAGATAGTATTTAAAACGATACTAAATGAAGGAAAAACATGACTGATTAGGCTGTTAAATCGTCAGTAAAAGACAGTTTGAAGATAAAACAATGTCTTGAGTTTCGTCTTTCTGGTCTACCATCAACACTGGTTTTAATTATGGTGAGAAGAAGGTCCTATAATTGACTCTCCTAGTATCGCTCCTACAGCTGACACATACACTCCACCCTCAACCGTCAGAAAGATAAACAGGAACACCAAGAGACGGAGAAATAAAAATAAGAATGACACTAGACAAGAGCACACACTGTTGATTAATAATCCGATAGTTAAGTATATACATGAACGTGGTAACAAAATAATAATAAGAAAAAGACAAGTGGACAAACCATCAGATAATTAAGTAAATAAATACACTGACATCGCAAAGGAGACACCAAAATAGTTTCAGTTAGCTAAGTACGGAAAAAGCCTCTTTTCCAAGCGAAGGAGATGCTATAAAACAAACATATGGGTAATAATAAGTGAAGTTAGAAACTGATATAAAATGGCATTGGTGCTAAGCGTGGCCAAGTATTTAGCGTGCCGAACCGCTATTCCTCACTGTCAGGCTTACTGGTGCGGTATAAAACAGCCGTCGTGTAGCTTTGTGAAAGAAAAAAAGACGTTAAGACCCAGATGAAAAGTACAAATGAAACTAAGTATGAAAAATCTAAACCTTCACAACATGTATAGTTTTCTCTTTCTTGGGAACAATCCCATACGTGTAGTTTCACTGTATATGTTTATTCACATCTCACATGTTTCTGTCTCATACAGTTATCTTACTTCTTGTTAAATAGAGTAGACCATGTGCAAGTTCGTTCTCATCTTCCACTCCTAATGTTTCCCAGACTGGTTCAGCACTCCTCATGTTTCCCAGACTGGTTCAGCACTCCTCATGTTTCCCAGACTGGTTCAGCACTCCTAATGTTTCCCAGACTGGTTCAGCACTCCTCATGTTTCCCAGACTGGTTCAGCACTCCTCATGTTTCCCAGACTGGTTCAGCACTCCTCATGTTTCACAGACTGGGTCCAATCTTCTAATTTTTCCCAGGCTGGTTCAGCTCTCCTAATATTTCAAAGACTGGTTCAGCACTCCCAATGTTTCCCAGACTGGTTCATCTTTCCTAATATTTCCAAAATTGGGTCTGCTCTCCTACCAGTTCTAAATTAGGGACAACCAGCCAGATATCACACGGGCAGCTTCGTGAAAATTTTAAAAAACAAAAGAACAAACGCTTCACAAACAGACATCAGAGAAAACAACACATGGGTTCATCTCTCTCAATCAGACGTTTTGAACATCAATGATTTAAAAAGAAAAATTATTGAAAGCTACAACTCGTGGCTCTAGAAACTGTACACAAAAACAAGTAGTTCACTACATAATACGTCGATGTTTTCTGTAGTTGACTGCATAATACGTCGATGTTTTCTATAGTTGACTACATAATACGTCGATGTTTTCTAAGTTCTAATTTATCAACCTAATTAGCATTTGGCAAATGAAGTTGAATGTACCAGATCAGATTTGTCAGTTTCTTAGATAATTAAGAGGGCCCAGCATAGCCAGGTGGTTAAGGCACTCGACTTGTAATCCGAGGGTCGCGGGTTGGAATCCCCGTCACACCAAACACGTTTGTCCTCTTAGCGGTGGGGGCGTTATAATTTGACGGCCAATCCCGCTATTCGTTGGTAAAAGAGTAGCCCAAGAGTTGGCAGTGAGTGGTGATAACTAGCTGCCTTCCCTCTAGTCTTACACTGCTAAATTAGGGACGGCTAGCGCAGATAGCCCTCGTGTAGCTTTGCGCGATATTCAAACAAAGAAACAAATTAAAATGAATGTCTCTATGACAGAAGCCAGTAGAAATACCTAAAAGCTCTGAAGGTTTAACAAAAAAACGTGATTAAGAAAGCATTGTTATCTCGTGGCTTTTTTCTTCCAATCCCAACTGTTTATATTTTAAGCCACATTGTGTCTTCTTACGGTAGTTAAAATACTGGACAAAATATTAGCCAGGTATCAGGAACAACGTAAGGCTGATGATAAAACAATATCTTGTTTCTGCATCTACGTAACTTTTTTTTTTGTTATCGCAATATTGTAGTTAATGGAAGAGGATGGATGGGAAATAGTTGACGTGTTAGACTTTAAAGTACAGTTTCATCACCCACACGTAAGGGGAAAACTGGTTACTGGCTCAGTGCTTTGGAGCACTACGTAAGCTTTTTTGTGAGATAGACAGATTTCATTTTTACTAACATATAACTTTTCTACATCACGTATGTACACACGAATACAACATTTAACTGCTTCTATGCTAAAGACATCAACACAAATAACGATAGTAACAAAAGTTTTAATTTGGAGTAAAAATAAAATTCATATATATATATGTCGACAAGACACTTGTATTGGTTGTTCTCTGTAATATCACTAATGATTTATTATATCGAACTTGAACGCCATATTATATGGTACGCTGGTTAAATGATTAAGGTCAGCTTTTAATTCAGAAGAGCTTAGTGGAAGACAATCAGTTAGGTACACCCAGTGCTTATAAAGTTACTCTTAACTGAATTTCAGGAACGTCACCCTCCATAATTTGGCATTAGGTTTAGATTTTGTAAAGCTAAATTGAAGGTTCGATCCTTGTGGTGAGAACAGTGCCGAAGCTTTTACTATGTGGATTTGCACTTAAACTGACTGTCACAGTTGCAACGATCCCACAACTGGTTGTCGCAATTAGTGGCTCGAACCTTGAACCCATTCCGGAACACTACCCACTAGCTTAGTTTAATATTTGTACTGAAACACCTTGCAAACAAACTATCGATAGGCTCTACAAACATTCGAAGGTCTACAGATAAATAACCGTTTTTGTTTCTTTATCATTTATAATAAATGAATAAGAATTATTACTACAGATGAAATTATCCAACTTTAACTAGTCATTTCGATGTATTAATACACTGGGTAAGGCAAATTTCTCATCGTTTTAATAAAATTGTGGCAAAACCTTCGCAACTGAGTTGAACGGTATCGTTTCCCTGTAAAGGTGCTTGACCAACAAACAATATAGGACATCAAATATTAGCGAAGTATTTACAGTTTATTATTACCGAATTGTAGGCTTAGGAAACCTAGTTCTCGTTCTTCAGACAAAACTTTATTTAAAAGCGAGCGGAAATTATTCTAAACTTGTTTAATATGTTTCTCACTTACACACATTCAAAACAGCATTATACATATTTTTAAAAGGAATTAATTGGTCGTTGGCCAGAAGTACAAAATGATTCTCTTAAAAGACCCAATCCACGTCTTGTAAATGCCCAGGTGCGAATATCCATAATGATACATGAATAAACTGTGTAAAGTACACCATTTGGTATCAACCTACGACGATTCTCTTTTAACACCTGAGCGACTTTTGACTGTTCGTGCACCTCAGATGCTAATGCGTCATTGTGGTTCTAGGTCAGATTCACTTGGTCGTGCCCACCTCTTTTCACGATACCTGTCCCTAACTCACCACAACTCGCTGCACGCCTCTGTACTTCACGATACCTGTCCCTAACTCACCACAACTCGCTGTACGCCCCTGCACTACTTTTCACTGTAATATTACTTGAGCCTGCGACTCACAGATTGCTAGTCGAGAGTTTCCCAGTTTCAAATTTGTTCTCGACAGTAACTATCATAAAATATACACCAAAAATTTAGGCCTAGTAACCAGATAATCACAAACAAAACGATGGAAACCCAAGGAACTACTACTATTATAAAGACAGTGGCTGACCTTCAGTAATGAGTTGACCTTTGAGCTACATTCACTCAAACTCACTAATTTGCTCCTCTGGGGAGGCTCACTTTTTTGTACGAAACTTCAACAAGTTTACATGAAACCGTCTGAGATACGTGGTCGACTTTCAGCGTTGGGCTGGGGTAGACTAATACAACCGAAAATTCACCTTACGATCTCTTACAGATGTACGATTGATACTGAAGTGTGGGAGGGGTAGTTGAGGGCGGTACCAGCTCCAGGTTGTATGTATATGGTTCACAACCTTTCGCTTCGCTTCACAACATCTTCGGAAGTCTACATAACAACTCAAGTCACAACAGAAGGTATAAGACTTGTATCTTCTGAACAAACGAGTTTAGTTGTTTTGTCCACAAACATCTGAAGAAAATGTGGAGTGATGGGTAAGATACTAATAAAAATGTTCCCTGGTACTGTGACATCTTTACTGTTTCTATCAAGTGTGATAGGCTAGGGTCAAGGGTTCGATCCGGTCTCCATTTTCAGCTGCGGGCGATTTATAAAAGTTAGTAAATCGCCTTATTCGGTTCTAAGATCCGGATAAATCTCTTCTGGTGACGGGTGCTGCTGGCTGCTTCCCCTTTTATCAATATTATAAAACTGAATATCTAACACCTAGTGGTCTCTTGCATGGCCGTTTAGTCCACATGTCCAGAAGGTGGTGGGTTAAAGGTTTAAAACTCCAATTACAATTTCTTTTAAAAATAAACAAACATGTACAGCTATTCTTTCCTCACTGTAATAATATTTTTCAGCAGTATTAAATTTTTGTAGTAATATTATTTTTCTACTATTGTAGTCCATTTCAACGTTAAACGTATAAACAGAGATGGACCACCATGTGACTTGACAAATCGATAACAAGATAGAATGGTTCAATCTATTAAAACCAGACAGAACGACGTAAGAGAACGCACTCCTCTGAAGGGTACCACTGTTATTACACATCACAAATTTGTTAAGGAGATAGGGTTTGTTTGTTTGTTTTGGAATTTCGCACAAAGCTACTCGAGGGCTATCTGTGCTAGCCGTCCCTAATTTAGCAGTGTAAGACTAGAAGGAAGGCAGCTAGTCACCACCACCCACCGCCAACTCTTGGGCTACTCTTTTACCAACGAATAGTGGGATTGACCGTCACATTAAACCCCCCCCCCCCACGGCTGGGAGGGCGAGCATGTTCAGCGCGACGCGGGCGCGAACCCGCGACCCTCAGATTACGAGTCCCACGTCTTACGCGCTTGGCCATGCCAGGCCCAAGGATAAAGGGAAGAAATTTTAGTGGTCCAGAAAGAAACTCTGAGCTCTGTCCACTCCGACTTTAATCTGTGACACTTACTGACCGAAACTATTCCCTCAATATGCTTCTTTCCAATGTAACTTATGGTTTCTTCACGTGTACATTAGGCGACCACCAGGAGCACAATAAAACCTAAGGTTTTATTTCATCTCAGTCCAGTCATACTTGTTCATTGTTAGGTTACTCAATAGGCTTGCCCGGTATGGCCATGTGGTTAAGGCACTCGACTCGTAATATGAAGGTCGCTGGTTCGAATCCCTTTCACACCAAATATACTCGCCCTTTCAGACGTGGGGCGTTATAACGGCCAATCCCACTAATCGTTGGTAAAAGAGTAGCCCAAGAGTTGATGGTGGGTGGTGATGATTAGCTGCCTTTCCTCTAGTCTTACACGGCTAAATTAGGGACGGCTAGCACAGATAGCCCACGTCTAGCTTTGCGCGAAATTCAAAACAAAACAAACCACAACAGACTATCTGTGCTATGCCCATTTCCGGCATTTGATATCGAATTTTAACATTACAAACCTTTAAGTTTACAGCCGATCCACAAACGATCCAGTTAGCAAGCTGTAATTCTTTAACGACACGTGAGTGACTTGTATCGAAGGAGTGTATTACTAAAATAAATAGATACATTGCGACAATTTACCATTCATTACACTAGTCGGTATAGAGTTAGAAAATGACCGTTTGTAATTTTAATGTATAACAAACTACAGCACCAGCCAGGCACGTTTGTAATACCTGTTTCTTAGCAACACAGTCATAAATAACATCATTATTCCAACCACACTTCGTTTTGCACTACTGTAATTACATACGTTCTTAGTACCAGAATTCAGTACTGAGTCGGTTTAAAGGAACGTGGATAAGCTTTTCGTTAATGTTACCGTGATGTACCTCGCACCAAATATGAACCAAGTTTCGCTAGAATCAGGCAGTTATGTTAGGAATTAGAAATATAAATTAAACACTAATATTCACTAAGTTAGGACTAAAATACTTCACTCGTGTTAAGTCCACACTTTATTGTAAATTATAAACGAAGGGTAACAAAGATGGCGTTCTAGGGCAACAAAAGAAAACAAGGGCCCTCTCCAAGTTTGTTACTTTGTTACACACATACAAGTACTACCTTAAAGATAAATAAAAAAAAAATCTGCTAGTTTCACGACATTGTAAAGAACACTTTACTCTGGTGCTACGATACTAGATGTTAAAAACGTTACGTGTTGGAGAGTATATTGATTTCCAGGAACCGAATCTAAACACATGCTCACCCTGAGATACATTTAACTGCAGTTCGTGTTTTGTGCTACAAATTTAACACATAAATTTTTGTCTACAATTGAGTAATCAATAAACCCACGTTACTCATTCGTTTCGAAAGTTTGCTGGGTTACAAAGCGTTTGTGACTCACTACCCGTCAACGTTAGTTAAAATGTATTTAGTTTTCTAACCTGTTTGGTGGTGAACTTAGTTAAAACGTATAAAAAGAAGTCAAATCTGCTGAAATCTATTATTATTTTAGACCTGTATAAAACAGTATAATTTCCTATGCACTAACATAACTAAGGCTTGTGGAAACTAGTTTGATCTTCAATAAGCTAATATTAATTTATGCCTAGTGAAAGTAGTTTAATATGCTACATGCATACATTAGTAAAACTTGTGTAGTTTAATATGCTACACTTGTTAAAAGCTGTGTAATTTAATATGCTACAGTTGATAAAACCTGTGTAGTTTAATATGCTACATTAGTAAAACCTGTGTAATTTAATATGCTACATTATATAAAACCTGTGTTGTTTAATATGCTACATTAGTAAAACCTGTGTAATTTAATATGCTACATTATATAAAACCTGTGTTGTTTAATATGCTACATTAGATAAAACCTGTGTTGTTTAATATGTTACATTAGATAAAACCTGTGTAGTTTAATATGTTACATTAGATAAAACCTGTGTAATTTAATATGCTACAGTTGATAAAACCTGTGTAGTTTAATATGTTACATTAGATAAAACCTGTGTAGTTTAATATGTTACATTAGATAAAACCTGTGTAGTTTAATATGTTACATTAGATAAAACCTGTGTAATTTAATATGCTACATTAGATAAAACCTGTGTAGTTTAATATGTTACATTAGATAAAACCTGTGTAGTTTAATATGTTACATTAGATAAAACCTGTGTAATTTAATATGTTACATTAGATAAAACCTGTGTAGTTTAATATGTTACATTAGATAAAACCTGTGTAATTTAATATGCTACATTAGATAAAACCTGTGTAGTTTAATATGTTACATTAGATAAAACCTGTGTAGTTTAATATGTTACATTAGATAAAACCTGTGTAATTTAATATGCTACATTAGATAAAACCTGTGTAATTTAATATGCTACATTAGATAAAACCTGTGTAGTTTAATATGTTACATTAGATAAAACCTGTGTAGTTTAATATGTTACATTAGATAAAACCTGTGTAATTTAATATGCTACATTAGTAAAACCTGTGTAATTTAATATGCTACATTAGATAAAACCTGTGTAGTTTAATATGCTACATTAGTAAAACCTGTGTAATTTAATATGCTACATTAGATAAAACCTGTGTAGTTTAATATGTTACATTAGATAAAACCTGTGTAGTTTAATATGTTACATTAGATAAAACCTGTGTAATTTAATATGCTACATTAGATAAAACCTGTGTAGTTTAATATGCTACATTAGTAAAACCTGTGTAAGTTAATATGCTACATTAGATAAAACCTGTGTAGTTTAATATGTTACATTAGATAAAACCTGTGTAAGTTAATATGCTACATTAGATAAAACCTGTGTAGTTTAATATGTTACATTAGATAAAACCTGTGTAGTTTAATATGTTACATTAGATAAAACCTGTGTAATTTAATATGCTACATTAGATAAAACCTGTGTAATTTAATATGCTACATTAGATAAAACCTGTGTAGTTTAATATGCTACATTAGTAAAACCTGTGTAAGTTAATATGCTACATTAGATAAAACCTGTGTAGTTTAATATGTTACATTAGATAAAACCTGTGTAGTTTAATATGTTACATTAGATAAAACCTGTGTAATTTAATATGCTACATTAGATAAAACCTGTGTAATTTAATATGTTACATTAGATAAAACCTGTGTAGTTTAATATGCTACATTAGATAAAACCTGTGTAATTTAATATGCTACATTAGATAAAACCTGTGTAATTTAATATGCTACATTAGATAAAACCTGTGTAATTTAATATGCTACATTAGATAAAACCTGTGTAATTTAATATGCTACATTAGATAAAACCTGTGTAATTTAATATGCTACATTAGATAAAACCTGTGTAATTTAATATGCTACATTAGTAAAACCTGTGCAGTTTAATATGTTACATGCCTATATCAGTTATATGCAATGTAAGGAAATCTAGACTTTTACGTGAGGTGAAGAGCTCGAGATTGTTAGATTTTTACCGTAATGTCATAAAATTTATCTCTGATGTTAAAACACTTATTTCACGTATTATAAAGTTATATCTAATATAAAGTATCTCAGTGTTGTATCAGAACGAATAATCAACTGAAACGATGCTTGAAAACAAATCTGTAAAGTGACACATTTCACAAAGTAGACGTTAAACAAGTAACGTGGTTACCGTACGATTATACAAATAATAACGTACCACACCAGTGACTTAGGATGTTAATAAAAGGAAGCGACCGGAGGAAGGCAAAAGAAATGCTCAACCAATATATCGTAACCAGACAATCACAAACAATGATTTGTAAATGATTATATCGTAACCAGATAATCACAAACAATGATTTGTAAACGATTATATCGTAACCAGATAATCACAAACAATGATTTGTAAACGATTATATCGTAACCAGATAATCACAAACAATGATTTGTAAACCAATATATCATAACCAAATAATCACAAACAATGATTTCTAAACCAATATTTCGTAACCAGATAATCACAAACTATAATTTCTAAACCAATATATCGTAACCAACAAATCACAAACAGTTATTTCTGAACCATTTTTTCGTAACCAGGAAATCACAAACAGTTATTTCTGAACCAGTATATCGTAACCAGGAAATCACAAACAACGATTTCTAATCCAATATATCGTAAGCAGGAAATTACAATGATTTCAGAACCAGTATATCGTAACCAGAAAATCACAAACAATGATTTGTAAACCAATATATCATAACCAGATAATCACAAACAATGATTTGTAAACCAATATATCGTAACCAGATAATAACAAACAATGATTTCTAAACTAATATATCGTAACAAGATAATCACAAACAATGATTTGTAAACCGATATATCGTAACAAGATAATCACAAACAATGATTTGTAAACCAATATATCGTAACCAGATAATCACAAACAATGATTTGTAAACCAATATATCGTAACCAGATAATCACAAACAATGATTTGTAAACCAATACATCGTGACCAGATAATCACAAACAATGATGTCTAAACTAGTATATCGTAACCAGATAATCACAAACTATGATTTCTAAACCAATATATCGTAACCAGATAATCACAAACAATGATTTGTAAACCAATATATCATAACCAAATAATCACAAACAATGATTTCTAAACCAATATTTCGTAACCAGCAAATCACAAACAGTTATTTCTGAACCATTTTTTCATAACCAGTAAATCACAAACAGTTATTTCTGAACCAGTATATCGTAACCAGGAAATTACAATGATTTCAGAACCAGTATATCGTAACCAGAAAATCACAAACAGTTATTTCTGAACCAGTATATCGTAACCAGGAAATCACAAACAATGATTTCTAAGCCAATATATCGTAACCAGAAATCACAAACAATGATTTCTAAGCCAATATATCGTAACCAGGAAATCACAAACAATGATTTCTAAGCCAATATATCGTAACCAGGAAATCACAAACAATGATTTCTAACCCCATGTATCGTAACCAGTAAATCACAAACAATGATTTTTCAACGAATATGTTGTAACCAATAAAACATAAATAACGATTTTTGAACTTATGTATCGTAACCAGAAAAACACAAACAATGATTTTTCAGATTATATATTGTAACCAGAAAAACACAAAGAACGATTTCTTAACGAATATGTTGTAACCAATAACACATAAATAACGAATTTTCAACTTATCGTAATCAGTAAAACACAAACAATGATTTCTCAACATATCACAACCAGGAAAACATAAAATATGTTTTTTCACATGTTCAAATATCCAGTTCTTGGAGAGAAAGAGAAGAGAATATGTTGACTCTAAATCCATCCACAGTTTTCATCTATATTGCACCAGATATCCAAAATTTTCTCTTGAATCAGGAAATTCAAGTTCACTCATGAAACGTGTAAGGTATCCACTCATTTACTAAAAGAACTACTTAGCTATGTCTGGATGTTAGTGGTACAACTGGTTAGTGGTACAAATTTCAATATTGTTGCCCATTTGTTTTAATCTTGTTACAATGATTTTGTTCTCAATAGTTCATAGTTCTGACCTTCGTTGCACATGACTTATGGCTATTGTTACGCTGATTGTTCTTTGTTACTGTTGTGTAAACGTAGTTTTACTTTTACTTGGTCGTGTTAAATGTACATTTCCTCTGGAACAATGTTTACGATAAACAATTAAAAGTGTTTTTAAAAGCCTAATTAAGATAAAAATAATTACATTTTATATCTATCACGAATATTAAAAATAAGGCTTGGAACTCAATTCTTTCGTGTTAAATACCGAAAATATAAAATAATGTTTCGTAGCATTCGTAATTCAGAAACCGAATTGTGTTATTCGTGTACGACGTAGGAATAGAATGAGAAAAACTCCAGCAAATTCTAGAACCTTTTGTGATAAGGACCTGTCTCTGGGCTTTTAACAGTATCATGGCTTACGAAACAAATTCTATTGCAGAATAGAATGAGTCGATATGTAGCCATATTACTGTGTGATGAGAAATGTTAAAATGAAATGAAACTGTTAAACTATTTTAACAATATATTTAATGTATATGTGACTAGAATTACGGATATTTTTCATCTCATGCCAGTCACGCACAGTTCAGTTGTTGCCTTTAACTTTGATTTTATAGGGTTAGCTACCCCACCCCAACATTGTGCATTATAAAAATTAAAACTATATATTGAAACGAAGGAAGATATTCAGATGTGAAACGCTTATAATGTTATTAGTAAAATTACGTAGTGTGAGGTTACAAATTCATAAAGTGTTATTAATATAGTCACTTTCAGAGTTCTTGCTTGTTGTTGTTCTTTGGAAGGTTTTTAATCGAGAAGGTGTTTAAATAGAGATATACATTTTGTTTAAAAGTATTGATCGTTTTATATTATAGTTTTAAACTATCTATGCGCTTTGGTATTAATTTCATTTAGACAATTAACGATCTTCTAAGGAACTCTGCATTAGTTCTTACACATATCAAGTAAAGCCAGAAATGTGTTTTGTGTGTAAATCTCTAGTCGCGTGCAGAGAAGACAGTTTTACAGGGACACGTGTTACAGTATAACAACGCGACTTTACATCCTTGAGCGTCAATGGACAAAATGTTTCTTTGAAAATTCTGTACAAAGTGTAATTTAAAAGAAAAATAAGATAAAATAGTAAGTAAACCATACAAGAGTAAACTTAGAATATAAGTAAGAACTTTAACTTAGTGATTTTAATTATGTAATATAAAAAATAAATTTATAGGCCTTCTATATAGTTGTTTGAATAAGAAACATAAGAACATAAGAAATCTACAGTTAAGATCTTTAAATAATCAAATCATAAAAATAAGCAGACATATTAACAATATTTCTCCACGGTGTTACTCAGTTTACCCCTGCTAACTGAAATAAACCTTTCTCGCACAGTTACATCAGCTAAGTTGAGAGCCCTGGCTTTGCACGTAAGCCGGGATGTAAGACATTTCTTTATATTGTTTAGTACATACAACCATTTCTAATAAGAACTCATGTAACAGAAATATTACACAGAATATTATCAGACGTTGTGATATATATGAAGGATGACGTAATTTCTCAGAGGTGATTTGGTTTATTGTGCCAAAGATCAAACATTACTCATACTCGGGACCTATCCATTCTTTGTAAATGTGGCCTACAGGGGGAGCACTACAACAATAACTAAGATCTGCAGAAATCTAGACTGCCAACAAAACTGGCGCCAAAAAGACTGCCCGTCGCGACAGTCAGCCAAGCGAGTTCTGAACTGGAATCCAATTTGTTTAGGTGCCTTGTTTGTAAAACACCATCAAGTCCGGGAAGTCCATTTTCGAAAGCTGCGTTTTCCTATTCTGCATTATCATGACTCAGAAAATTAAAACCTATAACACACAGTTAATGAAAAGAGTAAAAACAGTACACACAAAGAAGATATAGTATGAAACACGTCCGGCCAAATCTGGTTATACATAAGCAGAAAGGGTCTTAATATCACTGAGGTTTAATGGACAGACAGACGGATGGATATACAGACAGAAAGAGAAATAAAAGCAGTAAATTGGACTGACTTCACAAAAATATAAATTTTAAGTATTTAAGTAAGAAAGTGTTATCTGAGCACGTGTAGGAACATTTTGGTTTTAAAAGATAAAATTCTTTGATAGCAAACATACACATTCTATAAATTCCCTAAAATATTACTTTTTAAATGTATTATTATGGATACACAGAAATTTCAGAGACCACTGGTTAAAAGTAGGAAGGTTCTTGCCATATACTTAGGGTTCATCGTATTGCTTAAGAACAATTTATAACGCTAGATCATTTGACAGTGCAATACTGCAGTGGGTAGACTCCAGTCAGGCGTAACGTGCCGTATTATTTTGCGAGGACGGATATTTTTATAGCAAAAAGCTGCATAAGCAGGTCATAGTAAACGGTGGTATTGACAAAGGAAAATTAACTCATCCATGATATGATGATATAAAACTACCAAGATATCAGCGTACCACGAGGAAGTCTGCTACTAGAATCATCAAAGTTAGAATACCTTACCATCCATAAATTCTACCACATTCAAATGACACTGTTAATAAACTACATTTATCTTAAGCACAGAGAAAACATTCAAGCTCCTATTCAGATATATTGGCAAGAGAAATATAAACTGTAGAAAACTGTTCGGAAAAAAAACACACAACAACATGGCAGATGGGTAATAAAAGTTTGTTACAGCTCCCAACAAGGTTTTGTTGTACTCAAACAGCAGCGTGAAGAAAGCGGTCTTATATCACCCCTCGAGGTGATAAGGACTTTCTAATCAGATGCAGAGACTCTAAAGAAATGCAAACTTCACAACGTACACAGGGAAGTTAAGATAAATCGTAGTTTTTATTAAAAGATTGCACTGAAATCAATTATGCGAGATACAATTCCTGTGAGTACATTGTACGGCTCTATCAGGATAAAGCGTAAAGTGACACGTTCAAGACCTTTCTAGAAACTGTTGGTGAATAAAACTGGCGTTCACACCGCGCACACAATGTATGCTTAAAACATGGTCTTGGAAACCAACGTATAGTGGCTGGTCTGTAAAAAACAATTAAGACGTTTGATCTAGCTTTGGTCTTGCTGTATTTCACAGATATTTGTTGGATAACAGAACGTTAATAATCATAGAAAACATAGTTCAAAATTCAACATGATGGATGGAAAAACGACGTTTTACTTACAACAGATAATAAATATTAAGTGTGTAACGACAACGCTTTACCTACAACAGATAATAAATATGTGTGTAACGACAACGCTTTACCTACAACAGATAATAAATATTAAGTGTGTAACGACAACGCTTTACCTACAACAGATAATAAATATTAAGTGTGTAACGACAACGCTTTACCTACAACAGATAATAAATATTAAGTGTGTAACGACGACGCTTTACCTACAACAGATAATGAATATTAAGTGTGTAACGACAACGCTTTATGTTCCATGGATAAAGACAAGGCCTCATTAACCTATTTATTTATTCGATTATCGATTTGTTAAAAGTAATTCAAATCAAAAATAAATGTATATCATTTAAACGATACTGCAAATGTACGTTTTGCAACATGTAAGTTAGGCCACGAAAAAATGTTATTTTGTAGCAATTTTCGTCCACAATTGTTTTATAATGTATCTGGGTCTATCCTTGGTGCGGTTAAGCGAGAGTATAAATAGACATGCGCAGTGTAAAAGAGAGAGATGTTAGCGTCTTATTGGTTGAATTTATGATACATTCTTCTTACTCTTAGGCAATTTAAATATTTCATGTTTTTGAATAACACTGGAGAAAACTGTAATATCTGTAAAACGTGAAACTACAGTATCGTCACGAACCCACTCGGTGTTACTGAAAGAGATAATAAAACCTTGACACGAAACTTACACAAACGTTAGCCAACTAGTCTCTTAATGGAAGTGATTTTATATATATATATATAAAAGACAGTTTTGGTTTACTTTCCCTAAATCACAAGTTTTATTCATTCATTTTTACACACGATTTGTCGAAGTGAATTCTGCATTTCCTAGCAACGAATATGCTCGTCCTTTCAACTGTGAGGGCGTTATAATGTCACGACTGTTCCTACTATCCGTTAACAATGTGTAATCCAGCAGATTGTGTTGGGGAGAGTTCACTAGGTGCCTTCCCTATAGTTTCACACTACTAAATAAGGGCGAATAGCACAAATATCCCTCGTGAAGCTTTGCGCGAAATTCAAAAGAAAGAAAGAAAATGTTTCGCATTAAGTTAGTTTCAACAGAACTATTCTTTAGTTAGTTTTAACAGAATTACTGTTCATTTAGTTTCAACAGAACTATTCCTTAGTTAGTTTCAACAGAACTACTCCTTAGTTATTTTCAACAGAACTACTCCTTAGTTAGCTTCAACAGAACTACTGTTCAGTTAGTTTCAACAGAACTACTCTTTAGTTAGTTTCAACAGAACTATTCTTTAGTTAGTTTCAACAGAACTACTCTTTAGTTAGTTTCAACAGAACTACTCTTTAGTTAGTTTCAAGAGAACTAATCTTTAGTTAGTTTCAACAGAACTATTCTTTAGTTAGTTTCAACAGAACTACTCCTTAGTTAGTTTCGACAGAACTATTTTTAGTTAGTTTCAACAGAACTATTTTTAGTTAGTTTCAACAGAACTATTCTTTAGTTAGTTTCAACAGAACTACTCTTTAGTTAGTTTCAACAGAACTACTCCTTAGTTAGTTTCAACAGAACTATTCTTTAGTTAGTTTCAACAGAACTACTCTTTAGTTAGTTTCAACAGAACTATTCTTTAGTTAGTTTCAACAGAACTATTCTTTAGTTAGTTTCAACAGAACTACTCTTTAGTTAGTTTCAAGAGAACTAATCTTTAGTTAGTTTCAACAGAACTATTCTTTAGTTAGTTTCAACAGAACTACTCCTTAGTTAGTTTCGACAGAACTATTTTTAGTTAGTTTCAACAGAACTATTTTTAGTTAGTTTCAACAGAACTATTCTTTAGTTAGTTTCAACAGAACTACTCTTTAGTTAGTTTCAACAGAACTACTCCTTAGTTAGTTTCAACAGAACTATTCTTTAGTTAGTTTCAACAGAACTACTCTTTAGTTAGTTTCAAGAGAACTAATCTTTAGTTAGTTTCAACAGAACTATTCTTTAGTTAGTTTCAACAGAACTACTCCTTAGTTAGTTTCGACAGAACTATTCTTTAGTTAGTTTCAACAGAACTACTCTTCAACGCTGTTGCAGATAGTAAACAGGAATCAATTTAGTTTCTTTATGGTAAAGTCACTAAAAGGAAAATTATTTGTTTGTCTGTCTCTATACACATTGGTTAACAGTCCTACTGCCTGAAATAAAAACAACCGATCGTGTGATGAAAATGCAATCGAAGTTAAGATTTGAGTGTTTTATCTGTCACAATATTTAAATAAAAATTATGGTTGAGCAACGCCCGATTTAAGGTATATAAATATATCGACAGCCACTTGGACTTCGTAGTGTGCTCGAGCGGCCCGAGACAGATATCGACCCAATATTGTTTCGTCAACTAATGGTTATTTCATTGGCCGTGCTGCTTGAGATATGGTAGATGTGTAGTGGTCACACAGTTTGAAATACTTTACTATCAGAGCCTTCAGTACAGAATGCAGACCATATTATTGGTATGTGATCCCAGACTGAGATTACAACATCTTTTACACATAATGTGTTGCATCAGAATCAAGTAATCCTTGTAAATCTTCTATAGAGAACGAAACCCGTGTTTTTTCTATTTACCTTTTCAACATACCTAGACTGTATTCTTATCCAGTAAATACAAACATTGATTCATGTTCTGAAGCCTATGTGGCTATACTTTCTTTTGTCTCTTTATTATTACTTGTGGTCTGGCATGGCCAGGTGGGTTAGGGTGTTCAACCCGTAATCTGAGGGTCGCGGGTTCGAATCCCCGTCGCACCAAATATGCTCGCCCTTTCAGACGCGGGAGCGTTATAATGTTACAATCAATCCCACTATTCGTTGGTAAAAGAGTAGCCCAAGAGTTGACAATAGGTGATGATGACTAGCTGCCTTTTCCTCTAGTCTTACATTGCTAAATTAGGGACGGCTAGCGCAGATAGCCCTTAATTAGCTTTGCACGAAATTCCAAACAAACTATTACCTGTTGTTCTGGCTCAGGTTTTATATCACTTCAAGAGAATGTACAGTTTACCAGTTGGTTAATGCAAGTAGTCTTGAAAAGGAAAGAAAAACTTCTTACACGAGTTATCGACAAATACCACAAACTTTAACTCAGGTGTAGTAGGTGTTATTAGCTCTTGGCATATATTGTTCGTTTTATTAAAACCGAAGAATGGTACAAAAAAACTAGGAACTAGGCTCAGTTTAGCGTCATTTCTTAAAGTTTCCATAACTTCCATGTAACAGTCCCATATACACAAGAAATGAGTCGTAATACGAATTTAGAAAAAGGTCTGACATGACCTGGCACTCAACTTGCAATCGGCGAACCGCGGATGGTAATTCCATTACCGATAATGGTCACTCTGTCCGACGTGGGAGCGCTGTAATATGACTGTAAAACCTAATGACCGCTGTCCAAGAGAGTAACTTAAGAGTCTTTGTCCCTTAGACCTTCCACACATGCAGCTTAATGAAATATAGCCCACATAAGTGGTGAATGAGGTCATCTTTTTTTCTAAACAAAAGCGTTCATGAAAAATAAGTGTATATATACAAATCTCAATTCGTTGTGATACCTATGTTTCTTTCTTTATTATTAAGTAGAAATATATACAACGGGCAATCTGTGCTCAGCAAACCACGGGTGTCGAAAACCGTTTTTTGAGGTTATAAGCCTTGAGAATCAAAGTTTAGCCACTAATGGAGGTGACATTATTAAACCAAATGACATTTTAAGAAACGAAGCTCTCGAAATAATTTTTTTTTCGATTATTGGTAGAATTTTCAGCTTGCAGTCGTAGCGGGAGACAACTGAAAAACCTTTGTACAAAATGTTTGTCTCAGCAACCTTAGCATGCCCATAATGGCTCGATGTAACACTCAATTGCAGAACTTACGCTGTTTGTAAATCCAAGTCAGGAGTTCCTGTCCTGGTGGAGGCATACAAAAATTAGTTTCTAAACGTCCAAAGTTTGATCAAACGTTAATTCGTGTAGTTTATTTGCTACAAAGTTATATTAAGACCTGTTTGCCTATCAGTGCCAGTCCAGGCATGAGCAAACAACGAGCCATACGGTTCTCGTGCCATTAAAATTAAACATTTTGTCTTAATATAACAGTTTTCTAATCCTTTAAAACAATAAGCACAACTAATTCAATCAGAACAAAACATATTAATTTGAAGGTGTCCTTCTTACAGTTATCCATTGTTATCTAGTTGGCATCGACCATGGTGTCCTTCTTACAGTTATCCATTGTTATCTAGTTGGCATCGACCATGGTGTCCTTCTTACAATTATCCATTGTTATCTAGTTGGCATCGACCATGGTGTCCTTCTTACAGTTATCCATTGTTATCTAGTTGGCATCGACCATGGTGTCCTTCTTACAATTATCCATTGTTATCTAGTTGGCATCGACCATGGTGTCCTTCTTACAGTTATCCATTGTTATCTAGTTGGCATCGACCATGGTGTCCTTCTTACAATTATCCATAGTTACCTAGTTGGCATCGACCATGGTGTCCTTCTTACAGTTATCCATTGTTATCTAGTTGGCATCGACCATGGTGTCCTTCTTACAATTATCCATAGTTACCTAGTTGGCATCGACCATGGTGTCCTTCTTATAGTTATCCATTGTTATCTAGTTGGCATCGACCATGGTGTCCTTCTTACAATTATCCATTGTTATCTAGTTGGCATCGACCATGGTGTCCTTCTTACAGTTATCCATTGTTATCTAGTTGGCATCGACCATGGTGTCCTTCTTACAATTATCCATAGTTACCTAGTTGGCATCGACCATGGTGTCCTTCTTACAGTTATCCATTGTTATCTAGTTGGCAACGACCATGATGTCCTTCTTACTGTTGTCCATTGTTATCTAGTTGGCATCGACCATGGTGTCCTTCTTACAGTTATCCATTGTTATCTAGTTGGCATCGACCATGGTCTCCTTTTTACAGTTATCCATTGTTATCCAGTTGACATCGACCATGGTGTCCTTCTTACAATTATCCATTGTTATCTAGTTGACATCGACCATGGTGTCCTTCTTACAGTTATCCATTGTTATCCAGTTGACATCGACCATGGTGTCCTTCTTACAGTTATCCATTGTTATCTAGTTGACATCGACCATGGTGTCCTTCTTACAGTTATCCATTGTTATCTAGTTGACATCGACCATGGTGTCCTTCTTACAATTATCCATTGTTATCTAGTTGACATCGACCATGGTGTCCTTCTTACAGTTATCCATTGTTATCTAGTTGGCATCGACCATGGTGTCCTTCTTAGAATTATCCATTGTTATCTACTTGGCATCGACCATGGTGTCCTTCTTACAGTTATCCATTGTTATCTAGTTGGCATCGACCATGGTGTCCTTCTTACAATTATCCATTGTTATCTAGTTGGCATCGACCATGGTGTCCTTCTTACAGTTATCCATTGTTATCTAGTTGGCTTCGACCATGGTGTCCTTCTTACAATTATCCATAGTTACCCAGTTGGCATCGACCATAGTGTCCTTCTTACAGTTATCCATTGTTATCTAGTTGGCATCGACCATGGTGTCCTTCTTACAATTATCCATTGTTATCTAGTTGGCATCGACCATGGTGTCCTTCTTACAGTTATCCATTGTTATCTAGTTGGCATCGACCATGGTGTCCTTCTTACAATTTTCCATAGTTATCTAGTTGGCATCGACCATGGTGTCCTTCTTACAGTTATCCATTGTTATCTAGTTGGCATCGACCATGGTGTCCTTCTTACAATTATCCATTGTTATCTAGTTGGCATCGACCATGGTGTCCTTCTTACAGTTATCCATTCTTATCTAGTTGGCATCGACCATGGTGTCCTTCTTACAATTATCCATAGTTATCTAGTTGGCATCGACCATGGTGTCCTTCTAACAGTTATCCATTGTTATCTAGTTGGCCACGACCATGATGTCCTTCTTACTGTTGTCCATTGTTATCTAGTTGGCATCGACCATGGTATCCTTCTTACAGTTATCCATTGTTATCTAGTTGGCATCGACCATGGTGTCCTTCTTACAGTTATCCATTGTTATCTAGTTGGCATCGACCATGGTGTCCTTCTTACAGTTACCCATTGTTATCTAGTTGGCATCGACCATGGTGTCCTTCTTACAACTATCCATTGTTATCTAGTTGGCATCGACCATGGTCTCCTTTTTACAGTTATCCATTGTTATCCAGTTGACATCGACCATGGTGTCCTTCTTACAGTTATCCATTGTTATCTAGTTGGCATCGACCATGGTGTCCTTCTTACAGTTATCCATTGTTATCTAGTTGGCATCGACCATGGTGTCCTTCTTACAGTTATCCATTGTTATCTAGTTGGCATCGACCATGGTGTCCTTCTTATAGTTATCCATTGTTATCTAGTTGGCATCGACCATGGTGTCCTTCTTACAGTTATCCATTGTTATCTAGTTGGCAACGACCATGATGTCCTTCTTACTGTTGTCCATTGTTATCTAGTTGGCATCGACCATGGTGTCCTTCTTACAGTTATCCATTGTTATCTAGTTGGCATCGACCATGGTGTCCTTCTTATAGTTATCCATTGTTATCTAGTTGGCATCGACCATGGTGTCCTTCTTATAGTTATCCATTGTTATCTAGTTGGCATCGACCATGGTGTCCTTCTTACAGTTATCCATTGTTATCTAGTTGGCAACGGCCATGATGTCCTTCTTACTGTTGTCCATTGTTATCTAGTTGGCATCGACCATGGTGTCCTTCTTACAGTTATCCATTGTTATCTAGTTAGCATCGACCATGGTGTCCTTCTTATAGTTATCCATTGTTATCTAGTTGGAATCGACCATGGTGTCCTTCTTACAGTTATCCATTGTTACCTGGGTCTCCTAAGGCTTTTGTTAGTGAAAGTATCATCATTAAAGATTTACTACGTGCTCTTCTGTTCGGGTTTGTTAAATTTCTACAGCGCATAGCAACCTGTTAAAGACAAACTTGACCAACATCTGAAAACAGTAAGCCTCGTTTTCTTTATTCAAGGTTGGATGGTTTGTGATTTGTTGGTTTAAACATTAATAATTTACTTGTTTTTGTTCTGCAACTTGATGGTTTAACTCACTCACAGCTGATTCGCCGTATCGGTCGCGGTACGCCTCCGTCAGTGGAACGCTCGTCTGCCGTAAAAGGGTGTACGGCTTGCAAACATTTCGTCCGCGTTCAGAGCAGCCGCAGTCAGTGGGGTAAAATGTGATTTGAAAACTTGTGGTTAGGTTAAGATACGAAATTAAGAGCATTTTCGTTTGTGACCCGTTGTTTTAAGTCTAAGCATGGACTGTTTATATTACTTAATTTTCTGGTCTTGTTCTCTTTGTTGAAAGTATATTACTTACAAATGTTCAGTAGCTCCCAACCCTAAAGCTCTAACGATCAATTACGAACTGGTCGATACATACGATTTCAGATTCAGAAAAAAACCAAAGAAACTAGACAAGAGATAAGACTCTTACCACTTTCGTATCCAGTTATTATCTCAATACACAGTCACAAGAGAACCTAAGTATTCGCGTATTAAAGAAAGGTTAAATGTTAAGCTGAAACACAGCTTCGGAAAAATAAACCAAGAAATGAACAAGATAAAAGAAATGCACATTTATTAGCACATTGTCTTTGAAGTTCCCAAATTAATTCAATAAAAAAAGTTCTTGTTTGTTTCAAACCACTAAGCTATCCAATGGGCTATCTGTGATGTACCCACCACGGGAATCAAAACACAATTTTTAGTGTTGTAGACCCACTGAAGAACAATATAAATGAACAACATTGTTTCACGAACAAACACAGGCTGATTGTTATTATCTGTTGCCATAGTACTGGAAAATTAATGTGAAAATCAGTCTGATAAACTAATGTCATATCGTTTTCACTGCTGTTTTGTGTGTGTGCGCAAAATATTGTAATTAAATAGACAAAATGACATTTGTTCATTAACTGCATTGAAGAAAAATAAAACAATTAGAAAAGAATATATATAGAGAGAAACCTATGTCGTTCGTTTCTGAACTTATAAGCGCGAAGCTTCACAAAGTGTTGTCCGCGCATGACCGTTACTAATTTCGAGCAGCAGTTATATGCCTTCCAGTTCTTGCGCTGGTCTGTTTCACATAGTATATCAAGCCACCAACGAACGGTCTTAAACGGTCGAGCCTTTGAGGCAACCAGCCATGAACTACAAAACTGTCAGACGAGTAAGCTAACTATTAGTAGCGCTAGGCCTAAAGTAGAGCGAAAGTTTTTTTTCTAACGTTTCTGTTTGAGAAGATTCAGTTAAATCCTCGTACTAGCTCGTTCAGTTTGATTTAAGAATTACTGGTAATATTACGTCCGATGTTAATTTAGGACACAATGTGGTCAAAAACTGCCATGATTCGAAACACATAAACAACAAAATAAAACCCAGAACAGGTTGCAATAGTTACGACGAGTGCTTGCGCGTGTTTGACGTCATTGAAAAGTACTGACGTAAACGCATGCGTGGCCTGTCCGAGAGTATGTGGATACATAATAATTGGTTTTTTGAGGTCTGTAACACAACTTCCATGTGGTTCTTTAGAAGTAATAAGTTTGTATGTTACAGGTTATTACATGTTACCAATCTCAATGGTACTTCTGTTTTTACTTTTGTGTGTGGTTCGGGTGTTGTTAGAAAACAACCAATTCAGTCACATAAAAACTAACTTCTTCCATCAATAGATGTTCATATGATAGTTGGGATATTGTAATAATAAATTCATGTATTTACAAATTCGTTGAACACATAGTTAGTTTATAAACGTGTTTCAAAAGATAGAAAATTGGTAAAACTTGAAACTATAACGAAAGGTCTTCATAACTTCAAACATTTATACAAGAACTAGACTCATGTACTATGAGAAAATGTTATCTTATGTAGAGAAACGGATTTATAACATTTAAAATAGAACATGATGAATTAACTTCAAACTAAAATGTACACATATAGTTTCCTGTGTCTGAAAGTCGGTGTTAACTACTAACTACAACACAGATTACTAGACCTGTAAGTCTATGCTAACTAATAACTACAAAACAGTTTAGTAGACCTGTAAGTCTGTATTAACTACTAACTACAACACACTCTGGTAGACCTGTAAGGCTATGTTAACTACTTACTACAAGACAGTTTAGTAAGCCTATAAGTCTATGTTGTCTACTAACTACAACACACTCTAGTAGACCTGTAAGTCTATGTTATCCACTAACTACAACACAATTTAGTAGGCCTGTAAGTCTATGTTAACTACTAACTACAACACAGTTTAGTAGGCCTGTAAGTCTATGTTAACTACTAACAACGACACAGTTTAGTAGACCTGTAAGTCTATGCTAACTACTAACTACAACACAGTTTAGTAGACCTGTAAGTCTATGTTACCTACTAACTACAAACCAGTTTAGTGGGCCTGTAAATCTATGTTAACTACTAACTAGAACACAGTTTAGTAGGCCTGTAAGTCTATGTTATCTACTAACTACAACACAGTTTAGTTGAACTGTAAGTCTATGTTATCTACTAACTACAAACCAGTTTAGTAGGCCTGAAAGTCTATTTTCACTACAAACTACAACACAGTTTAACAGACCTGTAGGTCTATGTTAACTACTACCTACAAACCAGTTTAGTAGACCTGTAAGTCTATGTTAACTACTAACTAGAACACAGTTTAGTAGGCCTGTAAGTCTATGTTATCTACTAACTACAACACAGTTTAGTAGGCCTGTACGTCTATGTTAACTACTACCTACAACACAGTTTAGTTGACCTGTAAGTCTGTGTTAACTACTAACTACAACACAGTCTGGTATACCAGTAAGTCTATGTTAACTACTAACTACAACACAGTTTAGTAGACGTGTAAGTCTATGTTAACTACTAACTACAACACAGTTTAGTAGACGTGTAAGTCTATGTTAACTACTAACTAGAACACAGTTTAGTAGACCTGTAGTTCTATGTTAACTACTAACTACAACACAGTTTAGTAGACCTGTAAGTCTATGTTATCTACTAACTACAACACAGTTTAGTAGGCCTGTAAGTCTATGTTAACTACTACCTACAACACAGTTTAGTAGACCTGTAAGTCTATGTTAACTACTAACTACAACACAGTTTAGTAGACCTGTAAGTCTATCTTATCTACTAACCACAACACAGTTTAGTAGACCTGTAAGTCTGTGTTAACTACTAACTACAACACAGTCTGGTAGACCTGTAAGTCTGTGTTAACTACTAACTACAACACAGTCTGGTAGACCAGTAAGTCTATGTTAACTACTAACTACAACACAGTTTAGTAGACGTGTAAGTCTATGTTAACTACTAACTACAACACAGTTTAGTAGACCTGTAAGTCTGTGTTAACTACTAACTACAACACAGTCTGGTAGACCTGTAAGTCTATGTTAACTACTAACTAGAACACAGTTTAGTAGACCTGTAGTTCTATGTTAACTACTAACTACAACACAGTTTAGTTGACCTGTAAGTCTATGTTATCTACAACACAGTTTAGTAGGCCTGAAAGTCTATTTTCACTACAAACTACAACACAGTTTAACAGACCTGTAGGTCTATGTTAACTACTAACTACAACACAGTTTAATAGACCTGTAAGTCTATGTTAACTACTAACTACAACACAGTTTAGTAGGCCTGTAAGTCTATGTTATCTACAACACAGTTTAGTAAACCTGTAAGTCTATGTTAACTACTAACTACAACACAGTTTAGTAGACCTGTACGTCTATGTTAACTACTAACTACAACACAGTTTAGTAGACCTGTACGTCTATGTCAACTACTAACTACAACACAGTTTCGTAGACCTGTACGTCTATGTTAACTACTAACTACAACACAGTTTCGTAGACCTGTACGTCTATGTTAACTACTAACTACAACAGAGTTTAGTAGACCTGTTTGTCAGTGGTAACTGCTAATTAAACAAAATTTATTAGGATTTTAAGTCAGTGGTAACAACTTATTAAACATAATTTACTAGGCTTGTAAGTCCGTGTTAACTAATAATAAAACATAATTTAGTAGGCTTGTAATTCAGTGTAACTACTAATTAAACATAATTTAGTAGACTTGTAAGTCAGTGATAACTACTAATTACAACATAAGTTAGTAGTATTGTAAGTCAGTGGTAACTACTAATTAAACATAAATTAGTAGTATTGTAAGTCAGTGGTAACTACTAATTGAACATAATTTAGTAGTATTGTAAGTCAGTGGTAACTACTAATTAAATATTAGTTAGTAAACATAAGTTAGTAAAGTTTCCATTATCATAACTCCTCCCATCTTATATAGAAGAAATGTACACCCTACCAGTATTACTTCTGCATTTACACTCTACCAGTATTACTTCTGTATGCACACTCTACCAGTATTACTTCTGTATGTACACTCTACCAGTATTACTTCTGCATGTACACTCTACCAGTATTACTTCTGTATGTACACTCTACCAGTATTACTTCTGCATGTACACTCTACCAGTATTACTTCTGTATGCACACTCTACCAGTATTACTTCTGTATGTAACACTCTACCAGTATTAGCTGTATGTATGTACACTCTACCAGTTACTTCTGCGTGTACACTCTGCCAGTATTACTTCTGCATGACCACACTCTGCCAGTGTTAGCTTCTGTGTGTACACTCTGCCAGTGTTGCTTCTGTATGCGCACTCTACCAGTATTAGCTGCTGTATGTGCGCTCTGCCAGTGTTAGCTTCTGCGTGTACGCTCTGCCGGTGTTAGCTGTGTACACTCCACGTGTACATTCCGCCAGTATTAGCTGCTGACATGTGCGCTCTGCCAGTATTAGCTGACATGGACGCTATGCCAGTGTTGGCTGACGTGTTGCGCCCTGCCGGTGTTAGCTGGTGGTGTTGCTCTGCCGGTTGTTAAAGCTGCTGCGTATTGCGCCCTCAATCGGTTGTTGCGTCTTGTGTGTGCGCTCTGCCGGTTGTTGGCTGCGTGTACGCTCTGCCGGTGTTAGCTGCCGTGTGCGCTCTGCCGGTGTTGTTGGCTATGACATTGTGTGCGCATCTGCCAGGTGTTGGCTGCGTATTGTGCGCTCTGCCGGTGTTAGCTGTGACGTGTGTGCGCTCTGCCGGTGTTGGCTGCTGACGTGTTGCTCTGCCGGTTGTTGGCTATGGTGTGTGCGCTCTGCCGTGTGTTGGCTTCGCGTGTTGCGCTCTGCCGGTGTTAGCTGCCGTGTGCGCTCTGCCGGTTGTTGGCTGACGGTGTTGCCCTGCCGGTGTTGGCTGTGCGTGTGTTGCGCTCTGCCGGTGTTAGCTGCCAGTGTGTGCGCCCTGCCGGGTGTTAACGTGCTGTGTGCGCTCTGCCGGTGTTAGCTATGACGTATTGCGCTCTGCCGGTGTTAGCTGCTGTTGTGTGCGCTCTGCCGGTTAGCTGCTGTGTGCGCCTATCGGTGTTAGCTATGATTGTGCGCTCTGCCGGTGTTAGCTGCGTGTTGCGCCCTATCCGGTGTTAGCTGCGTGTGTGCGCTCTGCCGGTGTTGGCTGTAGCGTATTTGCGCTCTGCCGGTGTTAAGCTGCTGACGTTGCGCTCTGCCGGTGCTGGCTATGACGTATTGCATCCGCCGGTGTTAGCTGCTGTTACGTGTGCGCTCTGCCGGTGTTAGCTGCGTGCTGCGCTCTGCCGCCGGTGTTAGGCTGTGACGTGTACGCATCTGCCGGTGTTGGCTGTATTGCGTGTGCGCCCTGCGGTGTTAGCTGTGTATATTGCGCTCTGCCGGGTTGGCTGCTGTACGTGTTGCGCCCTGCCGTTGTTGGCTGTGCGTGTTGCGCTCTGCCAGTTGTTGGCTGCAACGTGCGCGCATCGCCAGGTGTTAGCTGCGCGTGTACGCATCTGCCAGGTGTTAGCTGCGTTGTGCGCTCTGCCGGTTGTTGGCTATCTGTGTGCGCTCTGCCAGGTGTTAGCTATTGCGTGTGCGCTCTGCCGGTGTTAGCTGGCATGTGCGCCCTGCCGGTGGTAGCTTAGCGGTTGCGCCCTGCCGGTGTTGGCTATCTGTGTGCATCGCCGGTGTTAGCTCATGTGTGCGCATCTGCCGGTGTTGGCTGTTGCGTGGCGCATCACCGGTGTTAAGCTGCCGAAGTGTGCGCTCTGCCAGTTGGTAGCCTGCTCTGTGTGCGCTCTGCCGGTTGTTAGCTGCCGCGTGTTGCGCTCTGCCGGTTGTTGGCTGTAGCGTTGCGCCCTGCCGGTTGTTGGCTTTGCGTGTGCGCCCTGCGGATTGATTAAGCTGCTCTGTGGTGCACTCATGAGTATTGGCTATCTGTGTGCGCTCTGCCGGTGTTGGCCTGTGCGTGTGCGGCTCAGCTGGTTAGCTGGCTGTAGTGCGCCGTTGCCGTTCGGCTGCTATGCGTATTGCGCTCTGCCGGTTGTTGGCTGCGTGTGCGCATCTGCCGGTTGTTGGCTGCGTGTGCGCCCTGCCGGTTGTTGGCTGTCTGTGTTGCGCTCTGTGTTTGGCCTGCTTGCGCTGTGCGCCCTGCCAGTGTTGGCTGTAAATTGTGCGCCCTGCCGGTGTTGGCTTGCTGTGTTGCGCTCTGCCGGTGTTAGCTGCTCGCAGTGACGCTCTGCCGTGTTGGCTATCTGTGTACGCATCTGCCGGTGTTGGCTGTAGCGTGGTGCGCCTGCACCAGTGTTGCTGCTTGCGTGTGCGCTGTGCCGGTGTTGGCTGACGTGGCGCGCTCTGCCGGTGTTGGCTGTCTTGTGCTGCGCATCTGCCGGTTGTTAGCTGCAACGTGTAGGCATCTGCCGGTTGTTGGCTGCTAGCGTGTGCGCCCTGCCGGTGTTGGCTGTCTGTGTGCGCATCTGCCGGTGTTGAAGCTGCTTGTGGTACGCATCTGCCGGTTGTTGGCTATGATGTTGCGCTCTGCCGGTGTTGGCTGCTTAACGTGTGCGCCTTCGCCGGTGTTAGCTATCTGTGTGCGCTCTGCCAGTTGTTGGCTGCGCGTGTGCGCGCTGCCGGTTGTTGGCTGTGGCGTGTTGCATATCTGCCGGTTGTTAAAGCTGCTGCGTGTGCGCTCTGCCGGGTGTTAGCTGTTGTGTTGCGCATCTGCCGGTTGTTTGCGTAGGTGACGCGCATCTGCCAGTGTGTTAGCTGTAGCGTGTGCGCCCTGCCGGTTGTTAGCTATCTGTGTTGCGCTCTGCCAGTCGTTAGCTGCGTATTGCGCCCTGCCGGTGTTAGCTGCTTGGTATGGTGCGCCCTGCCGGCGTTGGCTGCTGATGTGTGCATCTGCCGGTTGTTGGCTATCTGTGGCGCATCTGCCGGTGTTGCTGCGTATGATTGTGCGCCTGCCGGTGTTAGCTGCCGTGTGCGCTCTGCCAGTTGTTGGCTGCGTGTGCGCCTGCCGGTGTTGGCTGTCTGTGTTGCGCTCTGCCGGTGTTAGCTGCTAGCGTGTACGCTCTGCCGGTGTTGGCTGTGCGTGACGCGCCTCTACCGGTGTTGGCTAATCTGTGTTGCATCTTCCGCCGGTGTTGGCTGGCACGTGTGCGCTCTGCCGGTCAATTGGCTGTCGTGTTGCGCTCTGCCCGGTGTTGGCTGTGACGTGTTGCCCTGCACCGGTGTTGGCTGTAATGCGCGCTCTGCCGGATTGTTAGCTGACGTGGTGCGCCCTGCCAGTTGGTTAGCTGCGTGACGCATCTGCCGGATTGTTAGCTGCGTGACGCGCTCCGCCGGTGGTTAGCTGTAGTGTTGCGCTCTGCCGGTGTTAGCTGCTGCGTGACGCGCTCTGCCGGTGTTGGCTGCTCTATGTGCGCTCTGCCGGTGTTGGCTGCGCGTGTTGCGCTCTGCCGGTGTTGGCTGCTGTTGTGCGCCCTGCCGGTGATATAGCTGGGTTGCCCTGCCGGTGTTGGCTGCTCTGTGGCATCCGCCGGTGTTGGCTATGCTGTGTTGCGCCCTGCCGATTGTTGGCTGCGTGACGCTCTGCCGATTGTTGGCTGCTGGCCGTGGCGCATCACGCCGGTGGTTAGCTGAGCTATTGTGCGTAATCTGCCGGTGTTAGCTGTGTATGGACCCGCTATGCGAGTTGTTAGCTGCTGTGTGCGCCCCTGCCGGTTGTTAGCTGTGATGTGCGCTCTGCCGGTTGTTAGCTGCGTGTTGCGCCCTATCGATTGTTGCGATCTTGTGTATTTGCTCTGCCGGTGTTGGCTTATCACCGTGGTACGCTCTGCCGGTTGTTAAGCTTCATCTGTGTGCTATCTGCCAGGTGTTGGCTTCTCTGTGCGCTCTGCCGGTTGTTAGCTGCGTGTGCGCCCTGCCGGTGTTAGCTTCTGCGTTTTACGCTCTGCTGATTGTTGGCTGCGACTTGTGCGCAGCTCTGCCGGTGTTAGCTGCTGCGCCGTGTTAGCCGCGCTCTGCCGGTGCTTAGCCTGCGCTCTGCCGGTGTTAGCTGTTGCCGTGTGCGCTCTGCCGGTGTTAGCTGCTGTGTGCGCTCTGCCGGTGTTGGCTGCCGTGTGCGCGCTCTGCCGGTTGTTGGCTGTGACGCGCGCTCTGCCCGTTGTTGGCTGTATGCGTGCACGCTCTGCCGGTGTTGCTTCTGTGTGCCAGTGCCGGCGTTAATCTGCCGGATTGTTAGCTGCTGGCCGTGTTGCGCTCTGCCGATTGTTAGCTGCTGTTATGTTGCGCGCTCTGCCGTTGTTAGCTGCTTGACGTGCGCATCTGCCGATTGGTTAGCTGCTGTGTGTGCGCTCTGCCGGTGTTGGCTGCTAGCCGTGGACGCATCTGCCGGTGTTAGCTGCGTATTATTTTTATCCGCCGGTGTTAGCTGCGCCGTGTTGCGCATCTGCCGGTGTTAGCTGTATGCGACGCCTTATGCCGGTGTTGGCTGTGCGTATGTTACGCCCTGCCGGTGTTGCTTCTGACGTGTACGCTCTGCCGGTGTTAGCTGCGTGTGCGCCCTATCGGTGTTGCGCTCTGTATGTGCGCTCTGCCGGTTGTTGAAGCTGCGTGTTGCGCTCTGCCGGTGTTAAAGCTGCCGTGTATTCTGCATCTGCAGGTGTTGGCTATGACGTGTTGCGCTCTGCCGGTGTTGGCTAGCGTGTGCGCTCTGCCGATTGTTAGCTGTGACGTGGCGCGCTCTGCCGGTGTTAGCTGCGCCGTGTTGCGCTCTGCCTGGGGTTGTTAGCTGCCAACGTGTGCGCTCTGCCGGTGTTAGCTTCAGTGCGTATTGCGCTCTGCCGTTGTTGGCTATGATGGCGCGCTCTGCCGATTCGTTGGCTGTTGACGTGTGCGCCCTGCCGGTTGTTGGCTATGACGTGGTGCGCTCTGCCAGGTGTTAGCTGCTATGTGTGTGCGCCTGTTGATTAGCGGTGCCGATATTGTGCGCTCTGCCAGATTGTTAGCTGCTATGTGGCGCATCTGCCGGTGTTAGCTGCTGCGTGTGCGCCCTATCGGTGTTAGCTGCTGCCGTGTTGCGCATCTGCCGGTCGGTTAGCTGCGTGTTGCGCCCTATCGGTGTTAGCTGCCGTGTGCGCTCTGCCAGTTGTTGGCTGTCGTGTGTGCGCATCTGCCGGTGTTAGGCTATGCGTGTGCGCTATCACCTGGTTGTTAGCTGTGACGTGTTGCGCTCTGCCGGTGTTAGGCTGCAATTGTTAGCTCTCGCCGGTTGTTAGCTTCTGCCAGTATTGCGTTCTGCCGATTTGTTGGCTGCTGCGTGTGCGCCCTGCCGGTGTTGGCTGTGTGTTGCGCCCTGCCGGTGTTTGGCTGCTGACGTATTGCGCCTCTGCCGGTGTTAGCGTGTTGCGCATCTGCCGGTGTTAGCTGCTGCGTGTTGCGCTCTGCCAGTTGTTAGCTGCGCGGTGCGCTCTGCCGGATTGTTGGCTGTCTGTGGCGCATCTGCCGGTTGTTGGCTGTCTGTTTGCATCTGCCGGTGTTCTGCTATGGCGCCTCTGCCAGTGTTAGCTGGCGTGTGCGCCCTGCCGGTGTTAGCTGCCGCGGTTTGCGCCTGCCGGTGTTGGCTGTCTGTAATTGCGCTCCACCGGTGTTAGCTGTCTCAATGTGCGCATCTGCCGGTGTTGGCTGGCTGTGTTGCGCATCCGCCGGTGTTGGCTGCCGCATTGACGCATCTGCCGGTTGTTGGCTATCTTGACGCGCTCTGCCGGTGTTGGCTGTGCGTGTTGCATCTGCCAGGTGTTGGCTGCGTATTGCGCCCTGCCGGTGTTAGCTTGCCTGGCTGTGCGCCCTCTGCCGGTTGTTAGCTGCGCTCTGTCGGCATCGCCAGTGTTGAATCTGCCTATCTTCTATGTGCGCTCTGCCGGTGTTGAAGCTGCGTGACGCGCATCTGCCGGTGGTGCAGCTGCCGTATTGTGCGCCCTGCCGGTGTTAGGCTGTAACGAAGTGCGCATCTGCCGGTTCAGTTGGCGCATCTGCCGGTTAGCGTGTGGCGCTCTGCCAGACGATTGGCTGTGCGTTGTGCGCCCTGCCGGTGTTGGCTCTCTGTGGTGCGCTCTGCCGGTGTTGGCTGCGTGTGCGCCTGCCGGTTGGCTGTCGTGTGCGCGCCCTGCCGGTTGTTAAGCTAGCATTGTTGCATCTGCCGGTGTTGGCTGTCTCCGTTGTTGCGCATCTGCCGGTGTTAGCTATCTGTGTGCGCTCTGCCGATTATTGGCTGCTGCGTGTACTGCGCCCTGCCGGTTGTTGGCTATGCATGTGCGCGCTGCCACGGGTGTTAGCTATGACGTGTGCGCATCTGCCGGTGTTGGCTGGTGTGCGCATCTGCCGATTATTGGCTGTAGTCATTGTTGCGCTCTGCCGGGTGTTACTTCTGCGTGTTGCGCCTACCGGTTGGCTTCTCTGCAATATTTGCCGCATCTCGCCGGTGTTAGCTGTGACCGTATTTTGCTCTCTGCCAGGATTGATTGTGCCGGCGTGACGCGCATCTGCCGTTGTTAGCTAACGTGTGCGCATCTGCCGGGTGTTGGCTATCGTACCAATGTTGCGCTCTGCCGGTTGTTAGCTGCTTAACGCGTGTGCGCGCTGCCGGTTGTTGGCTGTAACTGACGCTCATGATTGGCCGTGTTAGCTGCTGCGGTATGTGCGCTCTGCCGGTGTTGGCTGTAGGCGGTGTTGCGCTCTGCCGGTTCGGCTGCTGTGCCGTGTTGCATCTGCCGGTGTTAGCTGTGCGTGTTGCGCCCTGCCAGGATTGCTGTCGCTGTTGTGCTCTGCCGGTTGTTAGCTGCTTGCCGATGGTAGCGCCCTGCCGGTGTTGGCTGTATGAAACGTGTGCGCATCTGCCGGCGTTGGCTGTAGTATTGTTGCGCTTCTGCCGGTGTTAAGCTATCGCTGTGGCATCTGCCGATTGTTAGCTGTGCCATTGTGTGCGCGCCTGCCGGTGTTGGCTGCTGCGTGTTGCGCTCTGCCGATTGTTGGCTGCGCCGCAATGTGCGCCTGCCGATTAATTGGCCTATGCGGTGGTGCGCTTATGCCGATTGTTAGCTGCTTAACGTGTGCGCTCTGCCGGTGTTGAGCTGCGCACGTGACGCGCCCTGCCGGTCGTTGGCTAGCTGCAATGTCAGCTCTGCCGGTGTTGAGGCTGAAGCGTATCTGCGCGTGTCTGCCGGTGTTGCCGCTGTAGTATTGCGCCCTGCGGCTGTTGGCTGTAGCGTGTTGCTTGCTCTGCCGGTGTTGGCTATGCTCGTGTTGCGCTCTGCTACGATTGGTGGCTGTGCCGTGTTGCGCTCTGCCGGTGTTAGGCTAACGTGTGCGCGCTCTGCCGGTGTTGGCTTAGCGTGGTGCGCATCTGCCGTTGTTAGCTGTCAAGTGACGCATCATGCGGTTGTTGGCTAACCTAGTGTGCCGCATCTGCCGGTTGTTGGCTAACGCGTGTGCGCCCTGCCGGTTGGTTAGCTATCTGTCGTGCGCTCTGCCGGTTGTTGCTTCTTATTGACGCGTTGCCCTGCCGGTGTTAGCTCTGTATGTGCGCTCTGCCGGTGTTGGCTGCTGTGTACGCCCTGCCGGTGTTAGCTGTAACGTGTGCGCATCTGCCGGTGTTGGCTGGCGTGTGCCGCGCCTGCCAGTTAATGGCCTATCTGTAGCGCGCTCGCCGGTGTTAGCTGTAACGCAGTGCGGCATCTGCCGGTGTAAGCTTCTGCGTATGCGCCTCTTTTGGCCGGTCGGTTGGCTGCTTAGCGTTGGTACGCGTTTCTGCCAGGTGTTAGCTGCTTATTGCGCAGCCCTGCCGGTGTTGGCTATCTGTGCGGCGCATCTGCCGGTTGTTGGCTGTGTGCGCTCTGCCGGTGTTAGCTATGTGTTGGCATCTGCCGATTGATTGGCTGCTGCGTGTGCGCCCTGCCGGTTGTTGACTGCTGCTGTGTTGCGCCCTTCCCAGGTGTTGGCTGTATTTGTGCGCTCTGCCGGTGTTGGCTGCCGTGTGCGCATCTGCCGGTGTTTGGCTGTATTGTGTTGCGCCTTACCGGTATTTGCTGCTCTGTGCGCGCTCTGCCGTGTTGGCTTATCGCTGTGTGCGCTCTGCCCGGTTGTTAGCTATCTGTATTTTGCTCTGCCGGTGTTGGCCTGGCAAAATGGCCGCGCTCTGCCGGTGTTGGCTGCTGTATGTGCGCCCTGCCGGTGCATTGCATGCCGCGTGACGCGCCTGTCCGGTGGTGGCTATGCTGTGGTGCGCTCTGCCGATTGGCTGGTCTGCAATGTGCATCCGCGCGGTGTTGGCTATCTTAATCTGCGCTCTGCCGGTGTTGGCTATAAACTGGTGCGCTCTGCCACGGTGTTGGCTGCTTGTTGCGCCCTGCCAGTGTTAGCTGCGTGCTTGCCTACCGGTCGTGTTGGCTGTCTGTGCGCTCTACCTGCGGTATTAGCTTATGCTATGTTGGCTTATCACGCCGGTTATTGCCTAGCTGTGGTATCTGCCGGGGGCTGTCTGTGCGCTCTGCCGATTGTTGGCTGCTTAACGTGTGCGCTCTGCCGGTGTTAGCTGCCAAATGTTGCGCCCTGCCGGTTCTTGTTAGCTTCTGTAGTGACTGCGCTCTGCCGATTGGTAAGCCTGCTACTTAGCCTGTGTGCGCTCTGCCGGTGTTAGCTGCCCGAGGTGCGCACTCTGTCGGTGTTGGCTGTCTATGTGCATCTACCGGTGTTGGCTGCGTATGTGCGCTCTGCCGGTGTTAGCTGCGGCTGGTATTGCACTCTGCCGGTGTTGGCTGTCGTGTGCGCTCTGCCGGTTGTTGCTGTATGTGCGCCTATCGATTGTGGTATGACGTGTT